>NW_003552235.1:0-2126 GCF_000090795.2 Amphimedon queenslandica | reverse complement strand
AACATGTTGTACAACATGTAGCAAACTCAATCAATAGAAGCGTCCAATACAAAAGTACAATATACATGTACATGTATTTATTATTATATATTGTCCATTCCTTTATTATAGGGTATATCTTAATGTGTGTTTCTCTTATGCATCAAGATATGAGATTACTGATACTATACAGTGACTGGTTGATGGATCTCATGATGGTACTATACTACCAACGTAAGTATATGTACATACATGCATCATAGTACCACTTACACATACAACGTACACATACATGTACATGTACTACATCTACATGTATGCTGTTTGTAAATCTACCCACTTTATATTAATTATAACTGCCACCCATTATAGTGTGTGACCAACTGAGCATTAATAATTCAATTAGGTTCATCTGATCATATGTTGTAATAAACAAATACAGCATCTAGTAATAGCTTGCTCACAATTATAACACTTACATGTACTTGCTGATAGAACATAATCATATTCATTCTAATTCATAACATTCATTCATATCATAACAATAATAACACACAGGTATTACACACTCATGCATACGATATGTTAAACATGTAAAATAAAAGAATAAAAACAAAGTAAACATGTTACATGTTTATTTTTAACGGTACAGGGTGCATTTATCATGTCACTATGTGTATGTTGGGCTTTATACATACATTATACAAGTACGTGTATTTACATTATAGAGATATCAGTGAAGAGTTGATGGAGAGATGTCTTTATACTGGTACATGTACACCACCTGATCTTGTCATTAGAACATGAGGAGAAGTGAGATTAAGTGACTTCCTTATATGGCAGGTAATCTTTAATTAATTAATTAATTAATATATTTATTATTATTAATAGAGCTCTTATTCTTGTCTCTGTTTTCAAGATGTGTTGTGGCCAGAGTTTTCCGTTTGGAATTTATTCTCTTCGATATTAACATACCAACAGAATTACAATAATATAAAGGTTTGTTAGTAATTAATTGAATCCTATAGCTGCATGTGTAGTGTATGTATCATCCACCCCTTTTTCCCCTTCTCACTTTCTGTTTTGACACAATAGAGAGAGGGAGGTGGATTGAGGAAGCCTGTATAAACCACAGTATCCCTTTGAACTTGTAGTTTGTGGTGTACACATTGCTGCTTGTATTTAGTAGCTGACTCCTAAGCTTTGCTGTGATAGCCAGCTGGCTTTGGTTGTGGTTGGAGAGGGACACTGTTAGATAATGTACATGTACTATATAAACCATGGTTTCGAGGTGTGTATCAGTAATGTAAGACCTGAGCCCCGAGATGTCTGCCCGAGGCGAAGCCGAGGGCAGACATCGAGGGGCGAAGGTCTTACATTACTGATACTCACCGAGAAACCATGGTTCATATAATATGTGCTATATTTACTGTAAGATCTATGGGATCTACCGGGGACGGATACGCGCTTTGCTCGTTTGCTGGGAGATCAAACTCTATCCCTCTCTTTCACTTCTTGACAGAACAATAAAAGCCTTCTTGGAACTTCTCTGTAGCATTTATCTCTGCACGAGCTTTATTTTCGTCAATACAGTGGCGAACGGCTGGGTCTAGCCTACTACTATGCTGCCATTTTCTGCCACATGCTGGATACTGAGCATGCGCAGATCGCTCGTGCATCTCATTACAGATAAACTCACCCAATGAATCTCATTACAGGTGTACCTACTCCAATGAATCTCATTATCTTGCAGTGAATATCGTTAACTGGCAACGGTTAGGTGTACATGGCCTATATACCACCTGGCGGTCCCTTTGATCTTACAGTAACTATGGTACATGTATAAATGTATAGACTTTACCTTATACTACATGAGTAGGCTAGCAAGAGAGTACATGTACATTGAGAGGAAGGACAAGCAGTATAAATCAGACAGAGACTGTGCACTAGTACAATATTATAAAGAAACTGAAAGGAGGAGGAGGAGGAGAAGGTGAACTATCAGAAGCAGTACTAGAAGAACTCATTAGTCATTATGCTGCTGAGAGAAAGANAAGAACTCAACTATTTGTACAATCATTGATCAAGAAAAGAAATAACTATCTGGAAACAGTAACTGAACAATAATTGTCATTATGATTATACTG
>NW_003552234.1:0-2126 GCF_000090795.2 Amphimedon queenslandica | reverse complement strand
ATACATTATAAATTACGTCATACCTATGCACAATCCTGTGTTATTCATTTGATATCCATCAATACAGTTACACTGATAGCTCCCTAATGTATTAATACAGTTACTTCTTAAAGGACATACTCCAGGATCCTCAATGCATTCATTAATATCTAAATGAAGATTGTATCACAATACACACAATATACAGTAACTGTACATACCATCACAAGATGAATTATCATTCATTAGTTTGTATCCAGTATTACATTGACAGTAATAGCTTCCATTAGTGTTAAAACAGAGTTGTTGACAGCCACTAGTACCCACTGAACATTCATCAATATCTGTATGTACATGTATGGGAAAGGAATACTGAGGAACAACACTACAAAGACAACAGTGATTAGATTGTGGGTAGGTGGGCATGCTACAAAGGAGTCACATAACATGTTTACCATTAGTCTTAAAAATCTAATTCTAAAAGGACTGCCTTTTGGTTATTACAATTGATTAACAAAGAATACTATGATTAGATAGGGTAAAGAACAAGGCTTCTTGAAAGGAATATCAATTAGTATAATGATAATTTTAATATTCTAATTCTAGTGGTATCATTTCAGTTACAGCTCTCACCAGTACAGTTTCCATATCCATTATCTTTATATCCAGCTCTACAAGAACAGGTGTATGATCCAACTGTATTACTGCAAGTTTGTGTACAATTGTGATCAACAGTCTCACATTCATTTATATCTGTGTGTACGTAAATGTAAAGTTCAACCTCTTTTAATCATTTTACCTTCACAGGTTGAGTTGTCATTTTTAAACTGATATCCAATATTACAGTCACAAGTATATGATCCTTGAGTATTGATACATATTTGATTACACACATTACGACTGCATTCATTTATATCTACATATTAATGTTAATGTTTTATTATTGTACACATAATAAACTTGAGCTTACCTGTTCTACACCTGTCTCCAGTCCAGCCAGGATTACATACACAACTGTTAGTTGGTACACAATATCCATTACCACATACTGGACTACATAATACTAAAGATATGAGATACTGTTATATATTAGATGCATGTCATTGATCCATACCTTCATCACACTGATTGCCAGTCCAACCATCAAAGCATTGACACAAGTTATCAGCAACACAGATACCATTACCACAAGAAAAATTACATACAGGAATTACATCTAACAAAAAATATGAATTTGTACACATATTAAACAATTATATGCAATTACTCACTTGGTTCTAAGGAAATTATTGCTGGTTGTCCATTAACATAATATATGTAGTCATACGACTGGACTTGAACTGATAATTTTCCATTTATACCAGTATGAACTACTAAATGACTACTAAAATAACTATTGATTTCAATTTCAGTTCCGTATGCTACAATATTCCTTTTAGAATCATATATTGCTGTCCAGTTTACTGTTGCTAGTCCATTATGTAGAATAGCTGTAGGAGAGAATCCTTCAACTGATGCTGTAATAACAAGCTTATGTGAAGAAAGATAATACCGGTAATATCCAAAATGATCAAATTCAATTTTTTGTAGATATTGTTCCATTGGTGGTATCAATACCATAGTAGATAAATAATTGAAGAATGAATGAGGGAACAGGACAACAAATATTGGATTATCAGCTTCAACATAACAATATTCAGTTATGTTATACTGATATGTACCAATAGCACCATTAGTAGAGTATCTTGTAGTGTTAGTGGCTCCATCACAATGTATTGTTATACTAGTGTTGGCTTGTGAAGTGACTGTCTTCATATAAGAAGAATATGTGCTGTCAAAATTAGGGTTAATAAAATTTGTCAGAATGAATCTTTTACCCCAAGTTATTGCTGGAGGAACTTGTAACTGCATCTCATGACAATAAGGCACTTCCATCATATCAGGAGTACTGCCACACTGGTGACCAGTAATAACAGTCAGTGGTTTATTAGAAATAAAGTGTGTTCCTGATATATCACTTCCATTCCCTTTACCCAGCAATAGAGTCTGTCCCTCATGTAGTGTAATAGTATGAGAGTTACCTTTAGTTACTAATATATCATCACTCCCATTCTTCTGTACATCAATAGGAATGAAGAGATCAACTG
>NW_003552233.1:0-2127 GCF_000090795.2 Amphimedon queenslandica | reverse complement strand
ATATCAAGCTTAAAATTATTATAACTTAATTCCCTCTAATCCTGTAGATATTTTTAAAAAGCAAGCAATAAAGATAGTAATGTAAAATTTAAAAAAACTAGTTTAAGTATTAGTCAAAAAATACATCTATAATAATTAATTAATATTTTTAGTACTGCAACTAGAATCACTGAATAATATTCATACTAAAAAAAACGCTAACTCCATCATTTATTGACCAAGAGTATTATGTACTCTTGTTAAACTGAGTTGTATCTATTCTGACAAAATTTTGGATTTACTACTGACATAGCTCAGTATGAAGCAATTAAGCAAGATACAGTACTCTTGATATGGAGCATGCAGCAATCCACAACTTGAAAGACCTCATTTTTAAAACTATATTTGTACATGCATCCCAATGCAAATGAAAATATCTTTGTGAGGAAAAATGATATAGCTAGGTGGTAGCAAGAATATTTTTGGTAATATCATAATAATCATTTTTACACAATGAAAATAATTGTTACATGTATTTGTGACGCGACTTTTATTGTTTAAATTTTACAACTATATGTTTGTTTTTGATGCAGATTGTAACTCATTTCATTGCAACTAGATCTAGATGCAGTATAATCTATTCTATGACCAATGACTGAAGGCTTTTGATATCATCACTGAAATCTCGTACATTATTACAGTTAAAAATAGTTGTTTTTACTTTATAAAGAGTTAAACATTGCAACAAATAAAGATTGAATGGAATAGAAGAACAAGAGGACTGATTTGCGGGAAGTTATGGTGCATATTCTGAATTCTTGGGAGTTAATCCGCATTCTAGGCACACGCCCGTGCACGTTCCGCGCGTTCACGTGCTTGGTTCAGCGTGCGGAACGATCCGCAGCAATCCGCACTGATCCGCATTCTAGTAACGCCCGTGTCAGTGCGTGTGTGTGTTCGCAAGATGGCGTCTTTTTCTCTGTTTTCAAATCCTTGCTGCTCTTTGCTCAGGTCCTGTGGAGTCCCACTGTCAGCTCAAATGATTCCCAAAAGTAGTTTTTCTTCAGTTTACTTCTTCATCCGTCTTCTCCTAGCCAGCATGAGCCAGTAATGTTATAGTCTCGCCACGCCCCTTTGCTACCTCCGTAGGTAGCGAAGGGGCGGGGCGAGACTAGTAATGTTACTAAACGTAGTCAGGATTCCGGGTAAGTTGGGTAACTCTCTCATGACGAAGGTAATAATGCAATAGAACACACCAAACGATAGATTTAAAGTTTTTATTCATTTAATATGTAGGAAATTTGTCTTAAATTCTTAATTTCTGAGATATGGTAGCTCAAATATCGCTTACCGCGACTGTTTACACGAGGTCCTGTTCTCCAGGAAGATCTGTCAGAGTCTTTTAAACTGTAGATTCTTACTATCAAGTTTGTATGCAACAAATAGAGCCAGATTATTGTGTCATAAACTGTGTATAAGTGTAGAAAACTGAAGCTTTTTTTACCAGTAACTGTCCATTGTGTGTAACTATGAAGTAGGCGGTGCTTAATTTGAGCCACACCTTCAATTGTTGCAGCAAAGCAATGCAAGGCTGAGCAAGCTAACATGTACAGTAACAGTAAGTCAGCAGCATTCTCTCTATAATTTTTGAAGAACAAATTAATGTTTCATTTGTGTTTTTGTAGTATCCCAGAAATCACGTGACTATAGAACCCTGAATTGTAATAAATGTAATGTGTGCCTAGACTTAATTATTGGTTGTATGTCTTGTCTGTAATAGATCCCTTCTTAATAATTTGTGTTAATGTGAAACTATTTCATAATTTGTGTCATAGTATATAAATGTTTGATTCTGTTGTTTTGGTTGATCTTTTGATTGTTAATAATCGTATCTATAAGAGTAATATACTGCAGTTATGTTACACTGCATGATTGTGGCGAGGGCATGTGCTATAGTGCACTCGTTACCCGAGCCCACGCGTAGGCGTGGAAGCAAGGGTAAAGCAGTCGTCCTGTCAGTGTGTGTGTCCAAGCCAAATCTGTTTTCAAGCCTTGGCTGCTTTCTATTTGAGTTCTTAAGAGTCTTATAATCAACACTAGAGCTAGGAAAAGTTTGTTCCTATCAGCCTACTGCTTCATTTATCTTTT
>NW_003552232.1:0-2127 GCF_000090795.2 Amphimedon queenslandica | reverse complement strand
AATTTTTAGTGAGAACTGAGTAGTGGAAGAATAGGTTATTTACCAAGAAACACAAGCAGGATTTCAGTGGCATTGATGAGACATTGTTACATGATTGTAAAGCTTTATATTTATGCTACCACAGAGAACTATCAAGATAGAGATGATGTACATTACAGTATGTACTGTATGGTGATACAGTAAGTGCGGCTTATAATAATTGTTGTCAATGTTTTTATTGCTATTTTTATAGTTAAAATTTGTTGAAGGACTCATAATAATAATCAATCTATTGGGTCACTGAAGAATAGAATAATCATCAACAGTTATAATGATAATAATTTAAATAATAATTTTTTTAGTACTTAGCACAGTGCATTCTTTCTTGTAATAGTAGATCTTCACTTTTTAGAAGTAGAATATCGATTGCAACTCTTATATAGTCGTAGACCTGAGCTTTAGTAAGTAATTCAACTGGATTTCTTCACTATTTTGCTTGTGCCATGCTTATACACGTGTAGTGTAAACGTCACAATGCATCACTTCCGGCGCCAAGGATCGAGCGCATCCTGTTTCATATCCATGTGTGTATATAGTATCTATGATAGAAACCTCTACCTCGGTGTATAACCTATACGTATTAAAGATGGCGGCTAAACCAGAGATTTCTCGAGATTTCTGATGGTAAATGCGCTTTCTTTGTAAAGAGGAAGGGTCGTTCCTGTAGAATGCTAGCAACTAAAAGATCAATATACTGTCCTGAACACTTACTGAATGATAAAGAACAAGAGGTATGATGTACACATTCATTTTTATGAGTTGCATATAATTGTGTTTTAATTATAGTACAATTATTAGCCATAAATATAGTGCTTTGCATTTGCCATATAGTTGTTAAATTTTCATAGGATTTTTTTGTAACCTAAAATCATTTTATTTAAAATGGGATAGTGAATCGACAATAATTATTGTTTATACATGTAATTAGGGAAGCGTTGGAAAGAGAATTACGTGTCCATTGGATTCGTCACAGTAAGAATAACTACTTCAGTTATTATTGTTTATTTATCATTATTTAGCACAGTCTATGAGAAAGATATTAATAAACATTTAAAGAAATGTAACGCAAGCAAGAGGGAAGTGCCAGTATGTCATTAGTTACCCTAAAAGTAAAATATTTTAAGGCGACTTTAATTTTACGATAAAAGAAAGAAGTAAAAATAAGTTCCAGTTAATTTTTATTGGTTATATTAATGTATAGTAGCTTCCATGTAAACTGTAAAATTAAAAACACGTAAAACTTTTAAAATTGAATAATAAATGCAGTAAAATATTCCACTTCTGCTTTAATTGCTATGTCTTTTAAATAATTTTAAATGCTATTGCTATTTTGTTACGTAATTAATAAGCTTATTTTTTAATTAATTATTTTTGTTAGGATTGTTATGTAGCTAATATTAATACTGGTATACCCAATTATGTACCACTAAAGGAAGAAACTGTGAGTTAATTATTAATTATGATCGTCATTATTATTATTCTTATTTTAGTGTAATATTTCTGATTTTAGTGAAGGTACAATGATGGAGCTAATGGGACGCATTGACAAAGCCATAAAGAGTAAGTACAATGAAATCAATAATGATTGATTTTTATTATTATTGCAATTAGAATTAGAGGTACCAATATCAGAGGATATAAAGACTCATAAAGTATTGGATGATGAAATTAGCAGTGACAGTAATGGGCCAACTGCACTCAAACATTTATTACAACAAGTACATATTGTTATTATTGATAATATGCACATTTACATGTATTATAATTTATAGTCATCGATAATTGGTCATTTGGATTCATTAGGATTGCTATCCAGTGATAGTTTATTTATTGAATTTGGAGCTGGAAGAGGTAGTAAAAATTAATTGTACGACAAATTATTCTAAGATGTATTTTTAATTTTTTGTGAAAAATTATTAAACTATCACAGGTAAATTGTCTCATTGGATACAGTTAGCATCAAATAATGATGAATTGATTGATTTTCTATTAATTGATAGATCAAATCCTAAAAGAAAGGTATTTTTCATGTGCATATTATGATCATTTTTATAAATTTTATTATTAATAGTTTGATATGTATCATCG
>NW_003552231.1:0-2127 GCF_000090795.2 Amphimedon queenslandica | reverse complement strand
AAAACACAAAACAACATTTGTACATATACATGTAAGTCTATTACAAAAAAAAAGTTTTTTATTATAAATTTATATTGTATTTATTAAAATATAACAAACACCAAAAAACTAACAATACATACATGTAAAATGTAAATAAATAGATATAATGCATGTACATGTGAATGCCTGTGTATAGTACAAACTACAGAAGATGTACTACATGCAGAGCAGCTGAAAATATTGGAAGGATAAAAAACTGCAAGTATGGAATGTATGGATTTTATTATGGCAGTTTCTCACACAACAATCTGCCAATATTAACTCTTTACTAATACATGTATTTCTACAGTGATCAGGGTTATTATGTCCTGCATGTACATGTACATGTACATGTACACCGACTACATTGTACCAAGTGAATTGTGAAATGACACAACAAAATATACGTACATGTATACATGTACATGTATATGTAAGAAGTTGTTTCTAAATGGATCCGGAACTCTCTGTGTACTATTGTAATTATATATTATGTGTTTATTCAAGTATATTCTAGAACAATCATGTAAAGTATTCTTGTATGTTATAGAACCTTCTGGACATTTATAAGATCTATATAAGTGTGTTGTGTGTTAGTTGTGAGTTAGTTTTTTGTTTTGAGCTCAGTTGAGTTTCGTGTTGATTAAGAATAAAGTTTGGTTAACAGATAGTTAGGAGCGTCTGTTACATTTTTTGGTGGCAGCGGTGGGATAGTTCTCAAACGGTTGTAGAGGAAAGACCCACTATTGTATCTCTGCAAGAGAGAGAGACTAAAGTTTATAGTGTCTGGTGTGACTGTTTATGTCGGATAACAGTCGAGAGAATCAAGGGCGGTATTCTCTACGGGACTTACCAAGACACGACTACAGAGGACAGTTGCGAGGATTACATATTTTCAGAGAGAGTTATACTTCAGTTGATACGGAAGACTGTACTGAAGTGGAAGAAAGTCTTATTACAGGAGTTAGTGATCCGATGGAGCAATTAGCGGCAGCTTTGGCAAGTTTAGCAAAGCTTCAGGAGGAGGCCCAGAGACAAGCTGAAGAACGTCGTCGAGAAGAGGAGCGACGGCGAGAGGAGCAAGCTGAAGAACGTCGTCAAGAAGAGGAGCGACGAAGAGAGGAGGCTCAGAGACAAGCTGAAGAACGTCGTCGAGAAGAGGAGCGACAAAGAGAGAGACATTATGAAGAGATACAGGCCATGCAGGAGCAGCATATGCAGCAGATAGAGATTATGAAAGGAGTTTTAGCAGAAAGAGAAGGGAATAGTCCTCATTTAAAAATATCACCATATCAAGAAACAGAGGATATCCAAGACTTCATTGAAGCATTCGAAGGTATTATGAAGATACAAGGGGTAAATCGGACAAATTGGATTCTACGTCTGACACCGTTACTAAGTGGCAAGGCTAGAACTGTTTGTACTGATCTTGGAACCACTACTGATTATGATGGAGTCAAGAAAGCTATTTTGGAGCATTATAACATCAACACAGAGAGATGTAGAAGAAAGTTCAGGAGTCATGTTTGGACAAGAGATCAAGACCCAACTGATTGGATAGCTAGAGGAGTCAAACTGGTGAAGAGATGGTTAGTACCAGAGAATGGAATGGAACAGGTAGTTAACAAGATTGCAGTAGAGCAGCTTTTAAATGGGTTACCACAAGAGATGAGAATCTGGGTAACTTCTCAGAACCCAGAGACACCAGAGAAAGTTGGAGAGCTTATTGAATCTTATGATACAGCTCATAGTTGTTTACCACAGAGGAATAGACCAAAGCAGGATCATGGTCGGTCAAAGGAGTTCCCAAGGAAGACTGAAGGATCTACTGGAAACAAGAAGGAGAGAAAGTCACCTTCAGAGATTACCTGTTACAAGTGTAATCGCAAGGGGCATATAGCAAGAAATTGTACGGAGAAAACTCTACGAGCCAAAGAGAATGCAGAGGAAGTCATTTGGCATGGAGAAGGAAAGATCAATGGACACAATGTGAAGCGAATTCAGATAGACAGCGGAGCATCAAGGACTGTGGTTGATAGGAAGTTTGTAGCATTGAAAGACATAGAGAAGGAGACGATTGGAGTTACTTTTGGGAATGGAACTTAT
>NW_003552230.1:0-2127 GCF_000090795.2 Amphimedon queenslandica | reverse complement strand
AACTCGGCCGCCATTTTACAGGTTAATAAGGTTATTAATTACACGCCCATGCATAGGAATAGAATTCTGAAACTCCACTACTGATCTAAGTATGCGGAAATGCCCAGAGATAAGCAAAAAAAGACTACGCGGTGATGTTTCAGCTACTATAGGGCGGTTAGACACTCTCCCTAACTAATTATCTACTCTTGATGTACATGTACAGCACTTTACTATGAACATGTACATGTACATTAATGATTATATGATTGGTTTATTATTCATAGGTCAGTCTATACTCTAACTATGTACATGTACAAATTCCTCGGTTCTTCTTTGTGTCTGATCCAGCACTACTGGAGATACTGGGAAATATATTGGGTATCTAAAAATCACCCAAGGCTATAGGCCATGGTTTCTTCCAAAAAGTGGCCGAAAAAGAACTCCAAATTTTTATTACTTTTACTGGTACACATTGATGTCCTTATGCTGTGTAGAAAGTTTGAGGTGATTCCTACTTCAATTTTTCAAGTTACAGCCATTTCAAAAAATTCCAAAAATATCCAAAGCTATACACGTAGCTGTATTGGCTGTCTCAACTCCACCCCTTGTGCCGTTATCAGCCATACAGCACTCTTTACTGTTTTATAACTATTATGTATATCGTCAATATTGAAAGTTGTATTTTAAAGTTTGTATTAGGCCCCCAAGCCCCAAGAGTTTACTATAAACCTGAGACTGGGGCCCCCTTTAATTTGGTGCCTAGTGCTAATTCTCTGCTATTGAAGACTACATTGAGAAGTATTCTAAGTATAGTATTGTTAAATATGTTGTCACTGCTATAGGTTAATTGTTTGCTGTTTGAAGCTGTACTTTAACTGAAGACTATAAAGAATTACATAACATTATTGTTTATAATTTTAGCATTTTTGTTTAATACACAAAGTTGTCTTTTTATCATTGATTATTATGAATTTTGATTAAAATTATTGCGAGAGCCATTAATGCAGAAGTAGGTGCAATGACTTATAAACAGAAATGATATTAAATCATGAAAAATGACAATAAAATAAGAAACACTTCAACCATACATGTAGAGTACAAGTCAACAATGATTTTAATTAATTAAACCAGTCTTATAGTGTTAGAGTCCTTAGTTCCTAAACCCAGTCTATAGATCTTCAGTATATGAATGAGAGATCAGTCCTTGAGATGATGAGTTTAGCCTCAGGTCCACAACCTGTAATAAATAATAAGAAATGATTAGTTGTTATTACTGACATTACCTTAAGGAGACAATTGTTAGTGGGTGTTTAATTTAGCCAATTTTAGCGGTTTTTAAAAAATCGCTAACTTAAACAAGCGCTAAATTTAATTTCTGATTGAATTATTAATAGTTACTAATATTAAATGATCAAAAACGCCATATTAATTACCAGCCAAATGTCAGTATCATGAAAATCGTTAATATAAGTACACGCTAATATGTTCAAGCTAATATGCTAATAAGCGTGAACGCTATATGCTAATAAGTACACGCTAATATGCTTTTTTATGTTCTTTAGTACAGGGACTTTGACCCTATTTTTGAGCAACTTTGAAAGTTCATTTTAAAAATCCAAATTTGATTGGAATCAGCTCAAACTTTCTACACAACATAAGGACAAGTATGTGTATCAGAAAATATTACAAAAACTGAGAATTCTCCACTTTTTAATTTTGGCAAAATTTAGCTAACGCCCCTGTAGGGAATTTGACGCGATTTTTGAAAAACTTTAAAAATTCATGAAAAATCCAAATTTAACCGAAATAAGCTGAAACTTTCTACACAACATAAGAACATGTATATGTATCACTAAATTCCATATACACAATTAAAATCAGACTTTAACTAAAACACTACTCTCCCCACTTCACCGAAGGCCCACAAAAGGCCCACAGCCTTACTAGCGTGATATAAAGTTCTCCTTCATTATAATCTGTCTGATACTTTTCCAGTCAGTGTCAGGTTCTCCGATTAGCATGCAGATGCTTTCCAGTGCCATCTTGATGACCTGATGGGGTTGTTCAGAGCCCTCACTTCAACCAGGTGGGATTTCTTAATTTCCTTCACAGCTGCAATTAATTATTTAATTACATTATTAAATT
>NW_003552229.1:0-2127 GCF_000090795.2 Amphimedon queenslandica | reverse complement strand
GTTCGGGTCATGCTGGTAATCTTGTCCTTGGTTATTTATCTGGTGTTCCTACTGTATGCATGCAGGGAAGATTGCATTTCTATGAGGGACACCCAGCATGGCTGGTAAGTGCATGCTCTTACAGTTTACAATCTTTATTTGGCTCTGGCTCATTATTTACTCATTCCCCATAGGTTACAATGCCAATTAGAATGATGAAGCTAATTGGTGTTGAGACTCTCATTGTAACGAATGCCTCTGGAGGTCTCAATCAAGATTACAACAGTGGTGACATAATGGTGATAAAGGATCACATTAACTTAACAGGATTGACTGGTCAGCATCCTCTGGTGGGGCCAAATGATGAAAAGTTAGCTCAAAACATCTGGCAATCATGTTAATCATACCACATGAGTGATTTTTGTGAAAATGATTTAATCTTTAATGCTGGACACCTGACATAATCCTAGTAACTTTTAAATAAACAGCCTTATAAGGTATAATAGCTAAAAAGCAGATAAGACCACTATAAAGAAGTGGAGTGATTTCTGGTCCCAATTGTTTAGGAAACAAAGGAACATGATATTCAATGTGTCATGAATAAAGATGGTTCATTCATTGCATTTTCCCATTAACAGCATAATGAAGTGGAATCGTCTTTCACTTAACAAATAACAAAAATAGTTTTATATATGTATACTATGCACAAAATTCTATGAATATTAACTCAGAACTCTTATTATTTTAGGTTTGGTCCACGTTTCCCAGCCATGACCACGCCCTATGATCCTGAATTAAGACGATTGGCTCAAGAGACAGCCAAGGAATTGGGTTTCTCTGGTTTCATGAGAGAAGGGGTTTATGTCAAAGTGAGTGGTCCGAGCTATGAGACCCCATCTGAGTCAAGACTTCTGCGTAAAATTGGAGCTGATACAGTAGGAATGAGCACTGCACCTGAAGTTGTGGTAGCAATACATGCTGGGATGAAAGTACTAGGTAAGTAATGATGAAGTGATGTTATCACCATTATGTACTCTCTCTCTCTCTTTTGTAGGATTTTCAATGGTTACTAATGTGGTTATCCTTAAACAAGATTCAGACAAAACACCACCAACACATCAGGAAGTGATGGATACTGCAAATAAACGTGCAAAAGACCTTCAACTTCTTGTTAAAACAATTGTAGGAAAACTAGCAAGCACACTTAAAGCTACAGAAAGTGCTGCTACTCCTGCTGCTGCTATGCTGCATAAGGAAAAAGAAAATTGACTATTTTAATACAGAGTGCTAATTTTATATCATTATTGGATACTTGTACAATGGAGAAATATTAGTTTTTATTATACATGTATGACTTTTATTTAATTTCACAAAAATATTATGCTGACTCCACCTATTTCAGAGATCAAATTACAATGGCTGCAATGTCTCTGTTGAGTTTTGAGACCCAGGGAAGAAGAAGGTCTAGTGTAAACTTGGCTGAGATGCATAGAAAGTATGTACTGTAATAGATTATTGATTATCTGCATGCCTGCATAATTGAAATGAATAGTTAGTCTAGCCAATTAAGACTTGGCTGGGAGATCTTTTTTGTGCAATGTGCATTGATATTTTGATTTGAAAAAATGAACGACAGGGTCAGCCAGATCGAGCATGATGAGATACAAAAGGTCACCAGTTCTGTACTTGAGAAAACAAATCTCTGCCCTAAGCTGGGTATCATATGCGGATCAGGTCTTGGTGGTTTAGCTAATGAGATTAAGGACCCTCAGGTAATACCTTATGCTGAGATTGAGGGCTTTCCTAAATGCACAGGTGAGAATTGGATTTGTTTTTCTTAACCTTTATAATTCCTTATTTCTCGAATTCTCCTCGTACAGTTCAGGGTCATGCTGGTAATCTTGTCCTTGGTTATTTATCTGGTGTTCCTACTGTATGCATGCAGGGAAGATTGCATTTCTATGAGGGACACCCAGCATGGCTGGTAAGTACATGCTCTTACAATTTACAATCTTTATTTGGCTCTGGCTCATTATTTACTCATTCCCCATAGGTTACAATGCCAATTATTATTTACTCATTCCCCATAGGTTACAATGCCAATTATTATTTACTCATTCCCCATAGGTTACAATGCCAATTAGAATG
>NW_003552228.1:0-2128 GCF_000090795.2 Amphimedon queenslandica | reverse complement strand
ACAGCAGCTCTGGAGGGTACACTTCAGTTTGAACAATCTGTGAAAAGAGCTAGAACTAATGATGAATGATGCTGCACTTAAATGATTTAAATTTTTAGCTAATGTTATTTTCTATTTTAAAATGTTGTATTTATGTAATGTTCCACTGTTCTGATTCGTTCCTTTCACATTTTTGAAATACTAATTTAAAAGATTCCAATAAAGTGGGTGTGGCTCATAAATTTTAATTAATAAAATGGAGGAAAAGTGTAACGAAACTGAGACTGAACAAAACAGCATTTCCTGCCAAAGCCATGGAGCCTAAAGAACTAATACCCTGGACCCGCCATTGTCATTACTGAGGACAGGTAAATGTAGAATTAATTAAGGAGGATATACATTATTATAACTATAATTAAATAATGAGTACATGTTCATTCAAAAGTTTATACTCCAATAAGATTCATTATAGAGGTGAACCTAATGGAGTTAAAGGGGCTGAGGGTTTGTAAGTCTCGTTAGCCACTGGTTGCCAGACCAGCCTACAGTCATTGGGTGGTAGCTGGGGAATGGTCTGGCTAGTGAGACTAGGCCGGGGGGACATGGAGCCTAAGGAACTGATGAGTCTAATACCCTGGATCAGCATTGGGATGACTGGGGTCAGGTAAATATAGAGTTATTTAAGGAGGATATACATTATTATAACTAATTGAATTATTGTGCATGTCATGTGTATGTACATGTAACATGTCTGTTCTTATGTTGTGTAGAAGTTTAAGCCATTTTGATCAATTTTGGATTTTTTTACGAATTTTTAAATCAGGCCAAAGTCTGTACTTTAGTAAATGGTCCTAGGCCAAATTTTAACCAAAATTGAAAAGTAGAGATTTCTCCATTTTTATAATTTTTTGTGATGCATTATACTTGTTCTTATGTTGCATAGAAAGTTTGAGCTGGTTCCAATCAAATTTTGATTTATTTCAAATTTTTAAAATTCCTTTAAAATCTGACCAAAGTCTCTGTGCAATAATAGTACAGGGAATTTGGCCAATTTTTGTCGAAAATTACAAATACCAAACACTACCAAATTTTAGGTTAAAATTGTTGCCTGCTTTTGAGAGAAAATATTACTTTAAAATTGTCACCCACTTTGAGGTGAATTGTTCCTATAATTGTTCCTATTGTTATTTCTAGATTCATTTTTCATCTTTGGAGTGCCATTTAGAGACTTAAACATCAGCCACTTGATGGTAAGAGAGAGAGAGAGGAAGAGTGTACGGTATATAGCGCAATATTTTTTATCACTGTAAATTTTGCCATTTACCTAAAAATCAATTTTGTGGATCTAATATTCATGACAATATACTGCCTGCCATCTTGTACTATGATAATTTGAATTTAATTTTGAAAAATTATCAAAGAATGGCAAAATTTACAGCTCTTAAAAATTTGCTCAACTCTTCTCTCTTTTCTTATAGTGTGATTGGAAGAACTTGTAGAGAAAATTTCTTTGTCGATCACATGATAAAATTGACTGGCAAGTAAGACATGCGTTTGAAACACAGGGCAGCTGGTACTGCAAAAGAGGATTAATGAAAGAATTGATCTTATGGTAAGTTTTATAGTCAAATTTACCATTAACATTACTTAATGTTACCATGCATACAATGTACACGCACTTGCATGTACACTGTACATGCAAATTACATTATATATATATATATATATATATATACACAAATAGTGAATTTATTATCATTATTTATTATTTTATTATTATTTATTATTTTTGTTATTATTTATTATTATTTATTTTTGGCAGCAATGTAATGTTGCCTCCACGTGGCACTGCCTGGGATCACTATTGGCTACTACTGCTAGTGATGCTAAGAGCACTACAGCTGAAATAATACAGTATGTGGTGAATTACATATACATGTACATGTATTTGATAGGTAGTGAAGTGTGTTAAGCATTATAATACCATATGTTTTTAATTTTTGCTTGTAATTTTTAGGGCAAAGTTTCAGAAGAAGATGATACGTGTAAATTTATAAATGTAACTCAAGGAAGGTCAAAAGATATACCAAGATCAACAGAAGTATCAGCAAAATCAGATTCAGCCAATTCCTCTGCCTGACTGGCTAAT
>NW_003552227.1:0-2128 GCF_000090795.2 Amphimedon queenslandica | reverse complement strand
TTTTTTCCTTTATAATTTATTAATAAACTAATAATGTACATGAAATAATTACTAAAAGCCCAATCTGTTTTCAATAGTTTTATAATAAGGTAAAGAAGAACAAGTTTGTTCATGTTTCTTGTCTAGGTATAGTGTCCTTAGTGTATTATTGGTCCTGAGAGATTCCATCAGTACCAGTACTCCATCAGTATCAATGTTAGTGCTGAAGAGAGTAAGTAAAGATAGTGTGTGGTTGTAGAGTAAAAGTTCAGCTAGTGACTGAGCACTGGTTGAAGTGATGTCAGGATTGCCATGAAGAAATAAGCCAGTAATTGTTTTATTATTAATTAATGATTGTGTTAGTGCAATGACTCCATCATCATTGATGCAATTGGGACTGATCCATAGTGTCTTTATTGAAGTATTGTTTGTTATTTTGTGTGACAGTAAGAGGATGACATCTTTTGTTATTTTAGTGTATCTTATATAAATCCCCTTTATTGTTCTTATGTCTAGTACTTGAGACATCATCAAGTATACAATATCAGGTGATGAGTGATGGAGGACAATCATGTTCTGATGACTGTCCGTTAATTGACTGATCACTTCCTGACATTGACCTGCTGATGGTTTAATGAGGGTTACACTAACACTGGACCACTCCACCTCTCCAGTCTCTTCTCCTAATAATAAACACAGTCAGTCAGTTAATGTGTGTATATTATTATTTTAATACAGTATAATAGGATAAATGATAATATTATATTATTTTATTAATGATGTTTGTTTGTGTGTTGTTCCAGGTGATGCTGGTTTTTGTACCAGTAAGTCATTACAGCTGCTAGGATGGAATGGGTGTGGTCTATCTTTTATCAAGTGACAGTAAACAACAATCAATTGTACGTTTTATTAATGTATTGGAATCAATAATTATTGTCCCTCCCTCCCTCCTTCTCTCTCTCTCCCTCCGGCTTTACTTCCCTCCATCTCTTTCTTTCCCTTCCCCTTTCTCTCTCTTCCTTCTTCCCCTCTCTCTCTCCTTCTCTTGTAGGGTGAAAGTCACTGTAGTACTTATAAACTGATTCAACCACATGCAGTTAAGTGTGGACACAATTGAGCTGGTTTCTGAACCATTTCAAGTTGAACCGGCTTGTATGTATAGATGTAACTTAATTTTTGTGATTTTTTGGTAAATTTCAAATTTGTAGTTTTTGTGATTTTTGTAATTTTTATTTAAAAATTAATTATTAATCATAAACAATTTTTGAATTTACTATACCGTATAGTGGGTATATTCTATTCGAGTTTAATTTCGTTCTTTTCATTCTCATTCCTTGTGGAATGAACATTTTTCAAACAAAAAGGGCGTTTTTTCCTCAATGCCACATGTGCAAAATGGCTGCTCAGAACGAAAATAAAACAAATGAAAATTTCTAGAACAAACATTTTTCCAGACAAAATATACCCGCTATACAGTATTACAAGTCAATTTACTCTTGACTATATCACATACAAATTGTACATGACTCATCAGTTTTAAAAGTGACACAAAATTAATTCTTAAACTTAACAATTCTTTAATTTAGCGTATTACATACAAATTGTAGATACAATTGTAATTGTATCTGGTCTCTACCATGAACAATAATTACAAGCTGTAGCATCTTCATTTACTTAGCAAAACCTGATACAAATGGGCAATTTTAAACAGGAGAACCTCCTGAAGAACTGATGGTACATGAATTAATTATGAATCTGATTGGTCCATTACAACTAGGCAAAGTATGCAAGTATAATCTACACACTATCAGTATAGTCCATTAATTATTTACTGTATCTCTACAGGACTCTTTATTAATTAATTACTTGAGGTATTTGTTGGTTCTTTAGTTTGATGTGATTCCACAGTTATCATTAGTCTATCCAACTGTTCCTTTATCTCTTGATGAATAACCTGTTGATCCTCTTCTCTTTTATCTAGTGTCTGTTCACTGGATATTTCCTGGTCCAGTTTCAATGTATCTCTTTTATAATCTATCAGTGACACTGTACATTATTAATAAATTATTAATAAATTGTACACTTTTATTTCCTGCATCAATTCTTCATTCTCTTCTCTTTTATTTAGTATATGTATACTCATTACTGA
>NW_003552226.1:0-2129 GCF_000090795.2 Amphimedon queenslandica | reverse complement strand
ACATAATTGCTTGCCTAAGTGAGGTACTTTATGTATCCCGTAGCTATGCAGAGTGCTGATGGCATCGTCTTCTCTAAGAGATAAGAGAAATGGCTCGTTATTTTCATTACCAGTTCCTCCAGGAGGTATTCTACAGTAAGAGTCAAGACCTGCCATTGTGATTGATAGTGTGCAAACAATCCCAACAAACCACACCCATTTAGTCTATTAGGGCACGCCCATTTAATTAATAAAATTATAGAATTATTTTTACAAAAGTGCTTGTGATTTAGCTTGTACAGTCTCCACTAGAGATTGTGTCCCATGCTTTCTCTCAAATTCAATGTAGCGCTTGTATAAAAACTGTTTCTTTACCGAAGAAAGTTTCAAACTAACAGCACGTTCAAACACATCCCTAAGAGAAGAGAGGGAAGGAGAGAGTAGACTAATACTTCTATTACTAGTGTCCATTACCTCACTCTGTCCATTTCTCCTTTCTTTGTTAACATGTCAATATAAACTGACCAGATATCAACCTTACGAGGATAGGATGAGACTAGGTTCTCAAACAGTGTACATCCTCTCTCCATTTCGCCATATTTGAACTCAAACTGAGCAAACTGTTTAGTAATATCAATATCTACAACCCCACATGACACACGGTTACAATATATAGAAGCAGCTGATGTTTCTCTTACGTTGTTTCTTTGTGAGGGACTTGAAACTTCTTTGTAATATTTTACGCGCAAGATCAGCTTTGCCTTGCTCCATTAGGAAGCGGCCATATTGAGACCAGACTTGTATATTACTGCTGAACTTCTTACACATGATCTGGTACAACTGATCAGCATACTAAGAGCAAGAAGAAAGAGGGGGGCAGAAAATACATGATTAAATAAATAAGTACTTACTTCAGGCTTATTTGAGGTCACATGTATGTCAATCAATCTGGTATAAATCTCAAATTGATCATTTTGCTGCAAAGCTCTTTTAAAAACTTGGTCCAATGATTCACTGTCACCGTACATGTTCTCAAGATTTAGAAACCCAACCCATAGGTTGAGTTTCTCATCTTCTTCCCTGAAAGAGAGAGGGTATAAAATATTTAAGCGATACAAAGTAATGGCTACCTAAATGATATTGCTGCTAGTCCTCTCTCGGCTGTAGCTCTGGCTTTGTCCACTTCAGCTGTATGAAGATAAAACGCCATGTACTGTAACCACAGCGAAGAGCTGAGAAAAGGTAACATTAATAATAGTTAAATGATTAACATTAATAATGGTTAATTAACCTGTTTGGATTAGCTACTAATAGCCGGTCAAAATCATCAGCTGATTGCGGTAACCTGCTGGTATCCATTAATGAATGCTCTCTCTATTAATGATAATTGATATTATTAATAGTTTATTAAACATTATATACTTTATAAAGACTGCAGCTCTTCTGCTTTCTTAATGGCCTTCTTCTGTCTCTTGCTCTTCTTTTTGCTAATAACCTACAAAAATAAATTAAAATTATAATAAGTAATGGATGACAATTAAATATACTTCATTAGTATCTTCATCATCTCTCTCTTCAATGGTGTCGTTGGATGGGTTATAGTCCCAACCGCCAGTCACTGGTAATGGAGTCATGCTGCAGCTATCCTCTTCTTTATCTTCTAGCTTTCTTTTCTTCTTAAGTCTCTTTGTATCTTCAAGCACACTCTCCTTCTCTTCAATCTCTTGTTGATCCATTGTGTCACTTTCACCTTCTGACATTTCCACTAATTCTTCTTCTTCCTCCTCCTCACTAAAACAACAACAAACAATAATAATAAACAACAACAACTATAAATTACGTCGATTCTGATGGCATATTTTTTCTTCTTTTCCTTCCCTTTCGTTGCAACTCCTTCAACTTCTTGTACCTCAAACCTGCTGACTCATCAATATCCGAGAGTCTAAGAGACAACTCAATCCGACCGTTATTGATCCTAAAAATCGGTTACCACGAAAACAAAACCACACCCACTTACTCTACTACTTTAGCCCTAACTAGATCTCCTACGTTGACGCAAGATTCGTAATTCTGGACATATTGATCCGAGAGGTTTTTAAGCATAACTCTACCAATGACGTCAGGACCAAGTTTCACAAATATACCATATT
>NW_003552225.1:0-2129 GCF_000090795.2 Amphimedon queenslandica | reverse complement strand
ATTACTTACTGGTCACTAACGTAAGTGTTAAAGATACAGGAAACAGTATTATTCAAACCACTAGCAACATCCTCTATCATTAGTGTATTATTACTACCAAGAACTCCATTGAAATTCTACAAAAGAGAAAAGCATGTACATGTAATAGAGTAGAGAATGTCCATTAAGAGAGGCTACAGTGTACAATCATATCCATATAACTACCAATCTATAGCTACATGCACCTCTCTTTCTTTATCTATAGCTACCTCTCTTTAGCTAAATGTACTTCTCTTTCTTCTTACAGTCTTACCTCTAGGATGCATTCGTTTCCAATGTGGTAGGTTACGTTGGTGATCGACGTTATTGAATCAACGGTTTCATTATTTGATCTCAATATGAACTGGCTCTTGGATGCCGTGTACAGGAAGCTATCATTAATAACTGTTAAGGATACTAACTACTGGTTAATTAACTACTAGTCCATTAACTAGATATTGAATAAATTAATTAACTAGTAGTTAAGTAATTAGTGGTTAATTAATAGGATACAGTGCCACAGCTGCCCAGAACATCGTTGTTAATATTATGAACAGCCAAGTGAAGATAGGGTAGAATATAACACCAGGAATATAACCAATGGCTCTACAAAATAAAATAAATTAATAAGATTAACAAAATAAATTATTTATTGTTTTATTTTTTTATATTTTTATTTATATATTTCTTACTTGCTAGCCTCTTGGATGATAGCTATTGAGATACTGATCTGCTTAGAAAAGACAATTAGAATGATGATAAGGATTAGGAGAAGGACTGTGCCAACAATACCTGATGAAAAAAAACAATTAAATTATTTATCCAACACTTGTATTGCATCTCTCTCTCCCCCCCTCCTCTCTCTCTCTCCCTCTCTCTCTCTCCTCCCTCCTCCATACCTATAACCAGCCATGTTTCCTTCTGATATTCGTACCATGGAGCATTGGCGGCAAAGAAATCTCTCAGCGGGTTAGTGAACTGGCAGCCAGACGCAGCAAAGCTCTCGGTAGAATTGAGGAAGTTGACGACGGTCGATGAGTCAGTGAGACCACTTGTGAGAGAGGGAATGTTGGCATTACCCGCCACAAAGCAATAGTATTGGAAGTAAGCAAAACCAGATACTAAAAGAAATGACTCATTAAATAATAATGATAATAATAATAATAATATTGATAATAATAATAATAATAATAATGATGATGATGATGATGATGATGATGATAATGATCTTACTTGTTGCTATGAGGAGCAGAGCCAGTATGATACTGACAATAATGACAATCCCGGCAAAATATCTAGAAACAAAATAATAAAATAAAAGATAAAATAACGATGCCATTACCTCATCAAAATAACATAAAGGTAGCAGAAGAGAACAGTTACTCCAGCAGCACTAAATTAAATAAATAAATTAATTAATAAAATAGATAATAATAATAATAATATTTTACCCTAATATAGCTGGCCAGACGACTTGTAAGTCCTGCAGTACTCCATAAACAAACACTTGAGCATTTAGAAACAAAGCTTGAGTCCTACAGATTAATATCAAAATAAAAAATGTAAAATCTTAGATAAAGGGTAAAAACCATAGCTAAAAAATGACCCCCAATTTTTATTACATTTTCTGATACATATTGACGTCCTTATGCTGTGTAGAAAGTTTGAGCTGATTCCGACTTAGATTATTCAAGTTATGGCCATTTTACAAAATTTGCCAAAATCTGAAAAATACCCAAGGCTATAGCCCATGCTTTTTTCCGAAAAATGGCTAAAAAATGACCCCCAATTTTTATTACATTTTCTGATACATATTGATGTCCTTATGCTGTGTAGAAAGTTTGAGCTGATTCCGACTTAAATTTTTTAAGCTACGGCCATTTTACGAAATTTGCCAAAATCTGAAAAATACCCAAGGCTATAAGTCCATGCTTTTTTCCAAAAAATGGCTAAAAATGACCCCCAATTTTTATTACATTTTCTGATACATATTGATGTCCTTATGCTGTGTAGAAAGTTTGAGCTGATTCCAACTTAAATTTTTTAAGCTACAGCCATTTTAAGAAATTTGCCAAAATCTAAAAAATACCCAAGGCTATAGCCCATGCTTT
>NW_003552224.1:0-2129 GCF_000090795.2 Amphimedon queenslandica | reverse complement strand
CAGTATATCATCTCTATCCATTCTTTTCAATGATTCCTTCAGTTCAGTTATTGTTCTATCCTTCTCATGACACCAGGTCTCAAGTACATGAGTTAATCTTGAATCAACTTGTGTCATCTCTTTGATTTTAGTTAACACTGATTCCTTCAGTTCAAGACACTGTCCAATATGATACCAGTCATTTCCAACTGGTTCCAGTATCACTGATAATTGTGATATGTCATCTATAATAATAATAATAATATTGATAATAATAATAATAATGTCTTAAAAATTATATACTTGTAGCACATAATTTAGAGGATAAATTTGATAGACTTTCACCAAAATAAAATTTAAAACTATTATACAATATAGATACATTGTACATGAGTCCAACTTATGATGTACATGTACATGTATAGCCCCAAATTCCACCCACCAATCACTACAAATTCCTATACTCCAAATATTGCAACTACTTATATCAACTATATAGTGTACTATTATACAAACATTCATGTGGTCTATCAGTAGATACAGTTTATATTAGAGTACTGGACTAACCTTTACTGATATAAGTACATGTATGTACAGTCTCAGTCTCTTGTAATATCTCAGTCTCTTCTTTCTGTTCTACTGGTGCTATACAATACAATTTATTAATAATAATTATTAATAACAAGTATACCATTATGATCTTTAGCTAATGACTTTAATCTTTCATTCTCCAGTATCAATGCTTTCTTTTGTTCTAATTATAAGAAGAGGTCATTAACTAGTAATTAATAATGTGTGTGTACATACTTTTAAATGTTTCATTTTCATTTTTAATCTTTTGAATTTCACTCTGTAATTCTATAAAAGTAAATACATGTAGGTGACTACCATACATCGGGAAATTTTTGTTGTTAAAATATTTTTGCGTTTGAAGTGACCCACAAAATTTTAGCACACGAAATATTTTCTACAGTCAATAATAAGATTACTAGAATTATTCTAATGTGCAGCAGTGCATGCACGAGGCTCTTCTTAAAGCCCAACAAAGGCCTGAAGCTCTCACCCAAGAGGCTCCTTGTCAGTTTCAGTGCTGTCACGAGCAACTTCCATTGAATAGCTGTCCATTGTCATCAAGAGTTAGTGGCCATTAATGTGTGTGTATATATACATGTGCGTAACATTATAAATTTTAAAAAAATATTTCAGTGATTTGATAGACATTCACCAAAATAAAATTTTTAACCATTATGCAATATACATGAGTGAGCTCAATTATAATTATAATTTTGATTGGAGTCCACACACAGGATATAAGGATTACGTGACCATACCCTATCTATGCTATCACTAATAACATGCATAATAATAACACAAAAATAATTATCTCACACATGAAGACATACTTGCAATAAGAGATGATGAGCTTTTCTGTTCAGTAGTTGTTTCTGTTTCTGTAGCGTCAATATTATCAAATACTTTAAACTTCTTGATAGTTAATGAATCATCCTGATCTTCATTCAGTTTTCTTTTCCTAGTCTCATCTGTAAAAAGATAGAAATTAGTTATACTGTTAATTAAGAATTTGCAATACCATGGATTACATAAGATGGGAAACATCTGAATAACTTGATAAAAGTTAAGTTTTACAACATACCTGGAGGTAAATAAGTAAAAGTTGTTTCTGCAGTAGTGTCATTACCAGATATTTTAAACCTTTTACTTGTTGATGAACCATCATGATCTTCATTTTGTTTCCTTTTCCTAACCTCATCTGCAGAGATATAAATAGCATGATCTGAATAAAATAATAATAATATTTTTTAAAATTACTACCAGAGGGCTGTCCATTTTTTATTCTGTGTGGTTTATTTCCAGTTGATTTTTCACCATATCCTTTATTAAGAGGAGAGGGAGGATCATCATCATCATCATCAGATAAAAATCTTTGTTTTTTATTTGTTAAAACAGATTCAGAGGATTCATCTTCACTGTGTCTTCTAAGTCCCAATACACTACTAGTATTGCTTGAAGATTGTGTGTTGTCATCAGTTACATCTAATGAGATGCACTGGGTAATATCAGCTGAGTGATGACGAAACAAGTCTCTGGGACAAACTAAAAGACAAAATGAAAAAAAAATCAAATCATAT
>NW_003552223.1:0-2129 GCF_000090795.2 Amphimedon queenslandica | reverse complement strand
AGCTTCAATGAATACAGTTCCTTCGCAGAGACAGCTTGTTTGCCCACGTTTTCCGTTGAAATTGATCCTGCAATGTTTCCACACCTTCACTGGATCCTCCGGGTCTTCTCCAATGAGGTAACGCAACGATGGCTCCATGGACAAGATTATAATGGCAAGAGCACGATCTCTTTTACCAATAAATTTAGCGTACGCCTCAGCTCGACTCGGATCAGGAGCTGTTTCCACGCCACTAACAATTCCCCATAGTCCATCCTTCATCAGAGCCATATGATATTGCAGCTTCCAAGTAACATAATTTGAGTTATTCAACGGTACAACAGCAGTTTTATTCTCAGCCATGCTGGGCTCATAACCTGTTAGAGTTTTTGAATACAACCAAGTTAACTTTACTTAAACCAATAACTAAGAACTATAATGCAATGCAATCAACACAACACAGAACACTTATATACAAACTGAAAAGAATCTAGAATGTTCTGGTAACATGCGTAATAATGTACATACAGATAAATAAGAATAATTTGGAAAGTCCTAGAAAACACAAAAAGTCCTAGAAGGTTCTAGAGTAATAATTTAACATGCAATAATGTCAAAAGTGCATATCCTCTTCATTCCTTATATGGAAATATTGTCAATACAATGAAATGTATCATTAATGTATCAATTGTCTAATTTTTTGTGATTATTATTTTTAATTAGTCCATTGCCTTCATTGTTTAGATTTCCTGATGCATGTAAACTGTTTTTGACTTTCATTGCACTAAATGTATTCAGCAGAGAATTCGAAGAATATGAATTTTTTTACTATAAAGATGGTTTATACATGTATTATAATAAACCCTTAAGTTGTGTGAACCTTTCTATAATGATTGCTCTTCATTTACATGTACATTGTATATGCAGAAATTGGCCCGTGCAGGTTGCTGCAAAATCTATGTACATTCGATAGAATAATAGACAGAATATTCTTACTATAGACCTGTATGTCCAGGCCGTGTGGCTATTTTTAAAATGAAAAAAAATTATTACTAATTTAAAATAATGAAAAAGTGCAGCTTCTAACACAAATAAAATATCAAAATAGCAACAAATACTAATATCAAAGAAGCAATAAAAACAAAAGCATAACTTTTACTAGGAAAAAATTTAAAATAATGGTCATGAGCTCCAGTGGATGATGGAATGATACTCTTACTCTCAACAGGTAGGGAATGGGCAGTGGATGATGAGAGGAACTGCTTTACTTCAGCCTCTGCCTTTCCAAAGTGATCAGGATAGCCCTGACAAACTTTTAGGATAGTCCTCCAGGTCACGTCTATATCTCTGCGTATCCATCTCTGGAACACTTGAATGAGGTTATTAGTAGTAGCCTCTGCATATGGTAACAGGTCATCCACTCGAACTGATAATGCAATACCAATGAGTTTAAACTGAGCAGCATAACTATCAAATAGTCTAACAAGATCATTCAATTGAGGCTTCATGTCTAAGATGTCTGTACAAAAATAATGAAAAATAATTTTAATAGTTTTTTAATAATAACAATAGTTCCTTACTTTCATCTGATAGCTGATCATTATCTTGTTTTATTTGTGTTCCACTTTTACCCTCATCAGGTCCTATACACAAGTGATAAATTATAAATAATAATTATTAGTATACACATACCTTGTGCATCATTAAACCAGGTCCAGTAGTCATTGCTAAGAGCAGGAGATTCACCACAAACTGTACAATCAGCTACTTTATGATGATCTTCATTTACAATACAATAGCAGCTCTCATTGTTAGGGCAAGCAAATGCATTGATGTAATTATGCTTGAGGTGCATGGCATCAGTGCTATTATCAATAGCTGTTGTGAGTAGCTTACGTACTAATGGACAGTGCTGGGTAGGACCAGTAAAGTACACTTCAACATGAGTGTAATGGTTGATGAGATGAAGTGTGTGCTTTGATGTGATCGTTACCTTGAGGGACATGGCATCTCGAAATTTGTAAAACTCTGGTGCCGACGGAGGGATTTCAGTAACGCATTCTTTCTGGTTAAGTAGGTGTACGATGGTTAAAGGGAACAATCCTGTAGGAACTGGTAGGATTTGTTTGCTCTGTAGCATCTCTTCACTC
>NW_003552222.1:0-2129 GCF_000090795.2 Amphimedon queenslandica | reverse complement strand
GATAAAAAAGAAAATGTTAACTTTGATGCAGTTAAAAATCACACTAGCCTTACTGATGCTTCATCTGATTCTCATGATCAGCAAGGTAAATTTTGAATGATAATATTTAATTTTGTCATTTGTTATAATTATTTAGTTGTAATTCCTGTTCCAAAAAATCTATTGGAAAATTTCAAATTATTGAGAACGTCATTTGCTATTATGATGTATAATGTGTTAAAAGTTATCAGACAAAAGCCTCCACCTCTCGATGACCTAAAGGAGCTCCTGCGGCTTTACATATCCAGAGGTTTAGAATCAAAGCTAGATAGTTGTTCTGATGTATCTGGTGTATTTCGTGTGATTATGGGAGAGTGTTCATTGACTAATATTAGTCTGTTAGAAGCTGTAGTTGAAGAATTTAAAGTCACTGAAGCTGAGGGTTACATTAAAAATTTCAGGACAACATTGACAGAGTCCTGTAAATCTCTATCAGTTAGTTTTGGCCTGAAGGAGAGGCTCTCTCATCATCTTCAGTGTGAAACAATAACATTTGTCTTGGACTGGGAACCTGAAGAGCATGTGTTGCAAGATATTAAAGATATTCTTGCCAAGATAACTGGTAAACTTATCGTGATAAAGTATATTGAGCCAAGTGTATGATAAGTTTATGGTATTTAATTATTGTTATTGATAATCTATTATTTTTGTCCATTATTAATAATGAATGTTTGAAGAGTAAAGGAATTAAGGAAATTTCCTTATCACTTAGGCTTAGCCACACCTCTTGCAAGTTGCAAGTTGCAACTGTATGATCCTTTAGCTAGCTAAGCCTAGCGCCTAGCTTGAATCATCCATCATAGATTCATAGTATCACTATCTATGCTTGAACAGACTCAACATGTCCTTCTCTAGCTCTTTCTTTGCTTCTATATTCAGCTGCTGTATTTTATTGACTGCTGTAACCTTCTCAGAAGTAACAGGTTCACCAAATTTTTTACACAAAATCACCAATTTGTCATGTTTCCAGGTACCTGTACAGAAGGTAGTGTAACATTATTTGGGAGTACAAGAGAATATGAAGGACTAGTATCAGTTTGTTATAATGGCACCTGGTCTGTACTGTGTGCTGGTACTGACAGCAGGTGGAATGTAGACACTGCCACCATTGTATGTAGATCACTCAACTATAAAGGAGCTGGCAGTAAGTATTTGTACATATTTTGTAATTCTTATTAATTTGCTATTATTTTTTGCATATTTTTTTAATGGCTACATAGTATATTGTTCATTATAATCTGTAATTTTTTATGTACAAACTAGAATCATAACAAAATGGCTGAATGTGCAAAAATCAAATAATCACAACTCTTCTTCTATTACTCTAGCTCTCTTTCTTTCTCCTCTCTCTGTTTCTCTAGTTATATTAAAGGATCTTGGCTGGTCCAATGGTACTTCTTCTGCCTTACCAGCTGTCCAGTTCACCTCCTCTCAGTGTACTGGTGGAGCTGCTAACATCATAACTGATTGTGCTAGTTTTGAGTCCATTACTTATTGTCCTGAACATCAATACAGTGGAGTACTCTGCAGTAGTAAGACTTCAATATAATGACAGTATAATAATCAGTTTATTTGCGAAATTATTATAATTATGTGTATATTATAATATTTTTATTTTATTTATTTCATAGATCCAGATGTTACTGCAGCTGCTAATGGAGATACGGCTTTATTGAGTTTCCTGTCCGCTAGCAATTTAGGATTACTGCTGATCTATTACAATGGTAGTTATGGTACTGTCTGTGATGATGAATTCTCAATGAATGAAGTTCAAGTGTTGTGTACTGAGCAAGGATTCAGCTATGATAATGGAAGTAATAATTATTTATTTATTTAATTTTTATTTTTAAATATTTTTTATTTCTATTTTTCAGTTGCAGTTTCAAGTGAGAAGTTTGTCTTCATTCAAGACGAATTCCAAGTTTATCTTGATACTGTGCGTTGCCGTAGCTACATAGACACGACCATTGGTCGCTGCCTAAATGATGGGTTTCGTTCAACAAACTGTGACACCATTGAATCAGTCGGAATCATATGCCAGGGTAAGAGAAAGTCATCAAATCATGTGACTATCATGAGATATTATATAG
>NW_003552221.1:0-2130 GCF_000090795.2 Amphimedon queenslandica | reverse complement strand
ATAAATAGCTTTAGACAATCTCTATCAAAGCTATAAGCAACAATGCTGCTTACAATGTATTATTGATGAATGCAATAGATATAATGCAAAATTGGATGCATGCACAGTCATGTTAATGGCTACAAAGGGCAGGCAATAGGTTGAGGGTGATGAGCTTGCAATTGCATCGTTTGCTCATTAGCGGCCTTTCTTTAACTGACGTGGGATCTATGCTCGTTACTAGAGCCAAGAGTTATGGATAACTGTAGTATACATCATACTGAAAATTGGCTCAAATGAAAGGTCATTCTACAGTCAAAACCCACAAGCCGCTCCATTACAGCATGATAATAATAGGTCCTCACTTAGAGACACTCACCAACAAGAGAAATGCTGTTACTAGATGTAGTATTAGTTACATTATCCACGCAGGTATACACTCCTTCTGTGCTTGGCGTGAGATAGAGGAGGAGGACTGTAGGGGTTGGTTCTGCATCAGTTCCAACAGGACTAGCTGCACCAACTAGCTCTTTCGGTCCTCCAGAGTACTGTGAGCGATAGAAAAGGGCAGAGCCGCTCAGATTAGCCCCTTCATCTCCCCTGCACCGAAGATAAACTCTGTTTATAAAAGGCATCACTCTTTTTTCTGAAGCTATCTGGACCCCGTCCACTCCAACGACTAGATAAACTATAAAGACTAGGAAGAATAAGCAAAGGGAGAGAATTCCCATCTTGTCTTTGCAATTTGTCTTGTTGATCATTGTGTAAATATTATGCGTATTTATGCTAATCTAGTGGAGGAAAGAAAAGAAACAGGTAACAAACAAGCCACAACAGTAAGCAGGAGCATAAAGGAGCCAGAGCCCGCCATGCAATATAGAGAGACTTACTTTTAAAAAATGGTAGAACTAAAAGAAATTGTGCCTATTGGAAAGAGAGAAGTCCAAGCAGCATTTTTTTGTGCAGTGCCAGCTAGCTTAGTCAGGCGGGCCTGACCCTCGCGAAAGGCGGAGGGTCAGGCCCGCCTGAGCAAGTAGGGCTAGGCAAATTATGCTAGCATAATTCATAATTTGGAGCATAATAGGCAAGTGATTATGCTGGCATAATTGGAGCATAATAGGTCAAAATTTTTTGTCCATATACCCCTGACCACATGAAATTGCAGTTCAATATGGCAGATGGTAGTACAAGCTCTAGTACAATAACTTAGGCTATTTTATTTTCCAGTGACTCAAAGTCTTCGGAAACATTTCCAGATTCTGGCATTATTCATTACAATTATAACAGATACATATATACATGTAACTTGATAGTCGATACTTGATTAAAGCATAAAGTATGAGCATAAAATGAGCATAATTGGATTTATTTCAAAGCATAATAGGATGAAATTTGGAGCAGTGCCTAAAAGCATAATAGGCAGAAATTGAAGCATAATTTGCCTAGCCCTAGTGGCAAGGTTACAAACAGTATAGTTCAGCTGATTCATAGCCAATTATAATTCAGGATATTGAAAATAATTTTAAATGCTAAATCGTAAAAATATTGGACAATAATTATAACAACAACAACAATAATAATAATAATGATAATAATAACAAATACCAGCAATGCAGCCCCAATCGCTATAAATTTTAAGTAATTTAATAATGTTAACAATAATTATAAATCATGTTATTAAAAGCACTAGTATTGACTGGAATTAACCAGGCCCCACCCTCAGACTAGCTCCTCCCCTTTCTCCACCTCCTTGCAGATCCGATACTCCTGCCCTATTCTGTTAAAAACTCTTCTCAGTAAGCAACGGACTTCATATTTGAGTTCGATTGACAGGAGCTCACAGAGGAGCGAGTAACATATAGACATATGTCGCTTAAACTGAACAAAAAAATAAAATAATTAATTTTAATAATAATGATGATAATACAGTGTACACGAGCTTAGAATTACATTTTTAATTTTTAATTAAATGCGTAGGCGGGTTGACCTTACAGGTGTGACATGACATATATGTACTCGAACAATTGACCTTTTACAATTATGCACTCTCTCTCTCTCTCTCTCTCTCTCTCTCTCTCTCTCTCTCTCTCTCTCCCTCTCTCTCTCTCTCTCTCTCTCTCTCTCTCTCTCTCTCCCTCTCTCTCTCTCTCT
>NW_003552220.1:0-2131 GCF_000090795.2 Amphimedon queenslandica | reverse complement strand
CAGTTGATGAACGATTGATGGGAATCATATCAACTATAATTGGTAAAGATTAAAGAAATAAACCAATACAATGATATGTAATGTCAATTGTCAAATGTTTATCTTTTTTAATTAAGTAGAGCTATAGTTAGAAAAGATGCATCAACATACAAGTACTGTAGGTATAAATTACACGTGTAGTTTCACAAATATATTTCAAAAACTCCTTTTACTCTCCCTCTCCTGGGTCCCCCCTCTTTCACTTACCAAATATAGAAGTCTGATCCTCACAGCCAGTACAAGTCCCTCCAGTGTATATCAATGGAGACAGACAAGTGAGGCAATACAAACCATCATCAGATCTAACCTAGGTATAGGTACACATACATGTACATGTAATATAGTTACTTACAGTACAACTTATTCATATAACATGTTATATGTATCATGGTTTCTCGGTGTGTATCAGTATAATAATAAGACCTTCACCCCTCAATGTCTGTCTTTAGCTTCGCCTCAGGCAGATATCTCAGAGCTCGAGTCTTACATTACTAATAGTCTAATACACACCTCAAAACTAAGATTTATATATTACATGTAAGCCCGCATAATACTTAAGCTGTGTACATGTATATGACTACATGTAACTACCCATTACATCCAGTTGCACAAAACAGAATGTAAGATCAACCTAAGATGGTCTTATGTTGCCTTCTCTATAACTGATGCAATGGGAGAAGTATATTATATACCTAGCTTAAACAATCCCAATCCTAAAAATACCACTATGCTTATGCTACTGCTACATAAATATTTGGTACTGACAAAGTGTACAAATTAATGCTCCTGCTTACTGAGTTGAGACTAGGGCAGGCTTCACAAGTGACTGGCCCAATATTAGAGGTTTGTTTGTACCCACTCACACAGTTACAGGATAATCCTATCATTATTATAAGTATAGGCACAGCCAATGAATGAACACTTGAAGTGATAGAGTTGGGTGGGCAAGAGATACAGGAGAGGTTTCCAGGGTAGAAGTACTGAGCATCATGGCTACAGGATTGAGGTGTGTTGAAGTTTATTGGAGATACATTAGACTGAGGGCTACCCAATGATACCAGTACTAGAATAACAAGCACTATATTTATCATGTTTTAGGGATCCTCGAGGGGATCCTTTTTAATCGAGTTCCGCCATTTTGTAGGCGTTCACATTCATTATTATTTAATGAACTTCAGACTATTATGGCCGTATCTATGAATTCTATAAAATTGCCTGTTCGATCTATGATTCGGTGTACAGAGGCGTATTTAGGGGGGGGCTGAGGGGGCTTGAGCACCCCCCTCAGGGCTGGGCTCAGAAAAAATTACTGAAGTCCTGGACTCTTGCATCACTACCAAGCCTCTTAACAAAGTTATCTAGCCCCCTGATCATGATTTCAGCAGTTTCCAGTGCTTTAAGGAGCAATCAGAAGTACCAGTAACATAGCAGTATGCTTGAAATAATCTTGGCCCCACCCGTAATTGACGAAAATGCAGGAAAAGGCTGTTTTACCGCCGTAAAAGTGGGTGTGGCCAAAATCGCGGCGCGCTTCGCGCCCTCAGCACCCCCCTTCTCCAATTCCTAGATACGCCCCTGGGTGTACATATGATTATTCATAATAATGTCGACTTTACTGCTGTTATTACTATTTACTTGTCTTTTTGACAAATCTAATGGAGCTTTTGTTGAACTAACATTTAACTTCACTGTGAATGATGGATGTACTGCGTCTAGTGATGCTGATATACTTTCTTTGTGGGGAAGATACGCCTACGTGGCCCTGCCAAGGCGAACTATTGTTTTTCCACAATGCTTTACTTTCAAAAGTAAGTGAATCCACTGTAAAAGTGGAAATGAACAGAAACAACAACCTCGCAATGTAATTTTATTTTTGTTAGGAGTCCCTATTATATATATATACTATATAGTTTTTTCTGTTTCTGGTTTTCATTTGTTTCTACCCCTCTAAATTACACAGAATCAGACGGAATGAGTGAACGGACTGTTCGTTTTGAGGTAGTAAATAATAGCACTTTTAAATTTTTACAATTCCTGTGGAAGGTGCATTGTTCTTACTGTCGTGTGAGTATAACCAATGGGGAGGTTCGGA
>NW_003552219.1:0-2131 GCF_000090795.2 Amphimedon queenslandica | reverse complement strand
GTATTCACTATTTACTTATTATTTTACTGGAGAAACTGTCAATGGCCAATGCTCAGAAGTCACCAACAGAGAGAACAGTAAGTTTATAATAATGACCATTAAACCAATGTACCCTCATAATCTCTCTTTCTCTTCCATAGCCTCCCATTACTACTGAATGCCATGAAGAAATAGGACATAATGGAAAAGAAGAGTTAGTAACCAGTCAGATATATACAGGAACTAGAAGGAGGCAGCAGCAGCAGCAATACTTAGAAGATATCAAAGAAAAAACTGTTCAAAAGCTCTTGCCTCAAGTGACTGGCACCCCAACAGCTAGTACAGGGACAACAGCTAGTGGAGGGACAACAGCAGCTGCTACAGGGAAGAGTGCTGAGACTGAAAATGAAGTTATGAAAAGATTGTTTGATCTGCCATCATTCAAGCAGATACCGAAAGAAATCAGAGAGAGAATGATGGAGGAAATAAGAGGACAAAAGGGAAGTGATGATGATGATGCAAGCTCAGGGTATCAATCACTGATAAGCTCTTTAAAGTCTTTATGATGATCATCCACTCTCTCTCTCCAGACTTTCTCAACACCTCTCTCTTTCCTCTCTTCTCCTTCAACTCTTCCTATTATAACTTGTTAGGCAGTTTATAGTAACTGAATGTACTATAAGTCTGCCCATATGCTTATACTGCAAACCTATTCTCTTCTTCACTTACAATGTATTACTGTATAATTTGTGAATCAATACCATTAGTATTATAATTATATTATTATATGTATATTCTATTTTTCTTCGTTATATTTCTGCATAATACAAACAATATCAAGCATGCAATAATGAGCAGCTGCCAGTATTATTATACTAAAATAATAAACAAATTATTGTTTTAGGGTTGCTATTTGTAAACACATCCTTCACACCTTAACCCTTTCAAATGAAATTAGCATACAGTGAATAACCCCATGACAGGAATTACTGTTAAGGATAGGAAAAGGATAAGTATCTCCACCTTGTGTTTAGTCTGTCTATTATGCTAAATACTAATACTAATAATAATAATAATAATAATAATACTAAGAGAACATAAAGGGTTTGTATGTTCATGTTTATTTACTCTTATAAACAATCAGTCTATCCTAACTAAACCATTTAAGCTGCACACTAGCTGGAACAGATACACTTAAAAACACAAGACTAACCAGTCACTATAAGCATTTGACCTATGACCATATTTAGTCTCAAAAATGTGTTTACTAGTATCACTAATCTACTAAGTATAAATAATAATGACAAAAGACGCGATGGATCCGTTGTTATTGATAGAGCCATTGCTATTCCAAGACAGAGAGGTGGCGGTGGTGGGTGGCTGATGCCAAAAGAAATTAGCTACAACGCCCTCTAGATATTATCATGTGTACATGTACATGATGCAAATGTACATGTAAGTGTGTGTGTGTGTACATAATCACATCCTTTATTATAAATAAGGTATTTGTTATGGTAATACCAATTATAGTGTACCTGTTGACATTTGCTGTTCCAGACACTGAGACTAAATAGGTGAGACTATGTGAGGTATTGCAAGAAGCAGAATAATGGGATTAACGAGTAGAATGGGGTAGGAGTGGGTATATTAGTGAAAAACAATAACACCAATAATATTTATCTACCAATAAACAATTATGAGTGTAAACACAGTAATTAAGAATCTATACATTCTGACTACATGTACATGTACATATACATGTACATTTATCAGGAATCCATAATGCTGAACATGTATCACATTACAGAACCTCATTCACATAGTGTTCCCACTCAACTCTCCATATAACCATATAAGGTCGTATTATAGAGGCACAATACTTAATATAGTATGTATAAGAAAGTGACATATATGGTAATGTACATGTACATGTACATACATTCAGTAGTGTCTCAATAAAATGTTCTATAGTACGTGATACATGATAATGTATTATCATTCAAGCATTACTTAGTGTGTGCCAAATTTAGTGTACTTAGCATATAGTGTTATATAATTCAATGTAATGTACTGAAGTACATCCAAATTAGTGTGTTTACAAATACTATAAGATAGTGATGTATATACACATGCTTTACACACTGAGGGTATA
>NW_003552218.1:0-2131 GCF_000090795.2 Amphimedon queenslandica | reverse complement strand
TACATGTACAGTACATGCAGTAATGGTACATGTACATGTATTGTATAGTGTAATGGGAAGCATTGGGAGGAGCTAATGGATTGCCAAAAATTAAAATTGATAGTTGTTATACTGACATTCTGGAGCCATGCATCATTGAGCAAGCACAGAATCATACAAAAGTGGTTTTTGTATAATACATGTACTATAATCCCTTACCCAGATAGTGCTTCCTTCAAGAGTCTAAAGTAAGGCATCCTTGAGACCATTACAATGACCGTTGGGAGGTATATCAGTTTACTGTTAGTCGGAGTACCTACAATAAATGATAATTGAGACACATACATCAATAATACTGATAACAGAATACATTATGTATATACTCATGAGAGAACACAGAGAACATATAGGACACTTAAAAGAACATGGACACTTAAAAATTATCGAGAAAAAGAGGGAGAGAAAGATACATTTAATATGTGAAGAAGAATTTAAAAAATAATAATATATACATTGTACATGTACTGTACATGTAGAACATTGAAAATTATCACTTAAAATTATCAAGAGAAAGAAAGAGAGATAAATACATTGAATAGGATATGGGAATTAAATACATAAAAGAAATAATAAATTAGAGAAGATACATGTACTGGAATTAATGTACATGTACATGTGTCCATACCTGATACACTACTCATACAGCCTGTCCAGGGGAGGAGATTATAATGACCACACCTAACATCTGTAAGAAGTTGTTTCTGAATGGATCTGGAACTCTCTGTGTACTATTGTAATTATATATTATGTGTTTATTCAAGTATATTCTAGAACAATCATGTAAAGTATTCTTGTATGTTATAGAACCTTCTGGACATTTATAAGATATATATAAGTGTGTTGTTTGTGAGTTGTGTTAGTGTGTTTTAGTTGTGAGTTAGTTTTTGTTAGTGTTTTTGAGCTCAGTTGAGTTTCGTGTTGATTAAGAAATAAGTTTGGTGAACAGATAGCTAGGAGCGTCTGTTACATTTTTTGGTGGCAGCGGTGGGATAGTTCTCAAACGGTTGTAGAGGAAAGACCCACTATTGTATCTCTGCAAGAGAGAGAGACTAAAGTTTATAGTGTCTGGTGTGACTGTTTATGTCGGATAACAGTCGAGAGAATCAAGGGCGGTATTCTCTACGGGACTTACCAAGACACGACTACAGAGGACAGTTGCGAGGATTACATATTTTCAGAGAGAGTTATACTTCAGTTGATACGGAAGACTGTACTGAAGTGGAAGAAAGTCTTATTACAGGAGTTAGTGATCCGATGGAGCAATTAGCGGCAGCTTTGGCAAGTTTAGCAAAGCTTCAGGAGGAGGCCCAGAGACAAGCTGAAGAACGTCATCAGGAAGAGGAGCGACGAAGAGAGGAGGCTCAGAGACAAGCTGAAGAACGTCGTCGAGAAGAGGAGCGACAAAGAGAGAGACATTATGAAGAGATACAGGCCATGCAGGAGCAGCATATGCAGCAGATAGAGATTATGAAAGGAGTTCTAGCAGAAAGAGAAGGGAATAGTCCTCATTTAAAAATATCACCATATCAAGAAACAGAGGATATCCAAGACTTCATTGAAGCATTCGAAGGTATTATGAAGATACAAAGGGTGAATCGGACAAATTGGATTCTACGTCTGACACCGTTACTAAGTGGCAAGGCTAGAACTGTTTGTACTGATCTGGGAACTACTACTGATTATGATGGAGTCAAGAAAGCTATTTTGGAGCATTATAACATCAACACAGAGAGATGTAGAAGGAAGTTCAGGAGTCATGTTTGGACAAGAGATCAAGACCCAACTGATTGGATAGCTAGAGGAGTCAAACTGGTGAAGAGATGGTTAGTACCAGAGAATGGAATGGAACAGGTAGTTAACAAGATTGCAGTAGAGCAGCTTTTAAATGGGTTACCACAAGAGATGAGAATCTGGGTAACTTCTCAGAACCCAGAGACACCAGAGAAAGTTGGAGAGCTTATTGAATCTTATGATACAGCTCATAGTTGTTTACCACAGAGGAATAGACCAAAGCAGGATCATGGTCGGTCAAAGGAGTTCCCAAGGAAGACTGAAGGATCTACTGGAAACAAGAAGGAGAGAAAGTCACCTT
>NW_003552217.1:0-2131 GCF_000090795.2 Amphimedon queenslandica | reverse complement strand
ACCAAACTAGTTTAGTATAGTTCAGCGATCATTCATTTGTCAACTTATTGCTGACCAGTGCCGTAGGTACCCCAGACTTATTTTGCACTTCCACTACAAATACCACTTTTATGAAGTGTGAAAAGCATTTTCTGCTCTTGAGTACAGCTAGAAAATTTGGTGGAGTAAAACTTTTGCGAATTGAGGTCCATTTGCCTAAATTTTAGTCTCCAATTTGATAAGGCTCCATAGAAGCATACACAGAGTTAAAAATTTTGGCAAAATTTTAACCTCCAAACCCCTTTTAGAGTCAATTTGCCAAATTTTAGCACTCCAAATTTTCTAGCTATACAGGAGTCTCACTTGCAATTGACGTTTAGTTTTACCTGTTAGTGAATCTCTTCAACTGACAAAAGGTACTATTTACAGTTAATTAAAATTCAATGTAAAAAGCATAACTTGTGTGTTCTGTTCAAAAACAATGCTTGCAAAAATATCTATTTTGTACGTTGTGCAAAAAGATGACTTGTGTGTACAGGTCTGGTAATCAGGCACTGTATTCAGAACTAGAGTTTTGGTAGTAGAGGCTTCCTCTACTACATGTACTGGAGTTACACCCCAGTATCAAATTGATATAAAAGTATGTTGCAATTCACAAAGCAGTACAGTCGAGGCGAAAGTATTGTAGTGGCACAAGTGGGAGGTTATGGGTGGGACTGTGCAAATGTGGACGCTGGTTCAAATCCAGTCAGGACTGTCTGGGTCTAATTATGGTAGGTATTTTGATTTTTTAATGTTTTGCAAATTCTTCACTTTATACTAGCTTAGGTCGGAAAGTAAACCTCCCTTTTTACATTTTAGCCATTAGAGTTTTTCTAAGTTTTAGAGCATAGGTCACAAGAAACACTTTTTTACTTTATTGTAGACTCTGGGTTGTAGGATTTTAGGACCAAGCTTCATCTTGGACTAATGTGCATGTGCACATGTAGTTATATGTAGAAAAACAGACTACCAGATCTCTAGCACTTGAGAATTGTGTCTGGTTACTGCCACAGCCAAAAATAGACCATGAGAAATTTAATAATTTGCTGCTTTTAAGATGCATATAATTAACCAAAATCCGTATCTTTGGTCAGTTCCAATCACATTAATTTTAGGTACACATTAATTTGTTTCTTCTTTTATTTTAAAGGTTTATAGAATCAACCATCACTATAATGTACTATTTGTGAAAGGCTGTGTTCCTGGTGCCATTAATTCAATTATTAGAGTTTCTGATGCTAAAAGGCTTGCTCACAAAGATTGTCCTCCTTTTCCTACCAATTTTGAAGACACCTTTAAGCTATCTGAAGAGACTTATTGGGAATATCTTCAGCCCATACATTCGGAACTGTACTTAAATAATTAAAATTTTCTGCCTTTGTACTGCTGCAAACAGTTTTAGTTTTTTCGTTATTTAATCATGTCTGTGAACTCCACATTGATCACACATTAGTTTCCATGTAGGTGAAGATTTTGTAAAAATTGTTGAAAGCATACTCTCCCTGTTGTGTCCAATCTGTCAGCATGAGCTACTTCATTGTTGAGGCTGAGCCACTTGGCCCTTTTTTGGCCCTTAATGTTATAAACTTTCACTATACCAAACATATTGCCATAGGACACTTAAGTATCAAACTCCTCGGACTTGGGACACCTCAAAATTTTTAAGTTCCAATTCTGGCTATTAACTAAGACCCCATAATAGGGACATAAGTTATAAGCCACACCGTAGGACGGAGCCTAACTATAATTTTTTTAATGAACCAAATCTGGCATTAAATGAGCAATCACAGTATAAATAATAAAATATCCTGTGTTGTGTAAGATATTTAAGAGTTGGAAGTTACTTGAATTGACCTAGAAATTTTTTTGCAGATTTAATTTTCATGAATTTATACTGTCTGCCAATTTGTGCCTTAATAATTTGATTTCTGGGGAATGTATGTAATGACACTGTAACTATCATTTGAAGTATTATTTGAAGTTATTAAATTTCATGAAGGATTTGAGCATCATGTTGAGTGAGATGTTTCTTAAAATAAAAAAAGTTTTGTTGAAATAGAGTCCTTTGAATAGTGAATCCTGAAAAATCTGTGTAGAGAGAAACGTTCTC
>NW_003552216.1:0-2132 GCF_000090795.2 Amphimedon queenslandica | reverse complement strand
TCCTATAATTGAATTCACCGTCGCGCTATCTATATATTTGTATGTCCACACTTACATTTCTTCTATACATGTTGTATTGGAGAAATAACAATCCTTAGCAACCACCCGCCCACGCTCCTTTACGTGAGTGGGTGTGGTCATGGCAAACAAAATGGTGGCTTACACATGGGACAAAGTTAAGAGCTTTCTAACAGCAAGAGAGCATAGAGATACTGTCTAAAAACTTTTCTAGAAGCATTATAAGGTAGAGAGAACCTCTATAAGTCTTAATAATGACCAAGTTGTACTTGCAAGGTGGTGAAATCAATTATAGGAATATTTTTACCCTGTTACGCTTGTTTTTTTTCTAATTTATTTTATTTTATTTTTTCTAATTTATTTTATTTTTTTCTAATTTATTTTATTTTATTTTTTCTAATTTATTTTATTTTTTCTAATTTATTGTATTTTATTTTTTCTAATTATTTTTTCTAATTTATTTTATTTTATTTTTTTAATTTATTTTTTCTAATTTATTTTATTTTATTTTTTCTAATTTATTTTTTTTCTAATTTATTTCAATTTTTTCTAATTTATTTTATTTTTTAATTTATTTTATTTTATTTTTTTTCTAATTAAACATCTTTTTTTCTAATTTATTTTATTTTATTTTTTCTAATTTATTTTATTTTTCTAATTTATATTTATTTTTATTTTATTTTTATTCCCCCTATTATTCAGAGGAGGAGAGGATGAAGCCTATCCCCAGAAGTGCTTTCTCTCAACACGTTAAAGAGATGCACAGAGAACGAGAGAAAGGATTTGAACTTGAATATCACGTACGTCAATCAAACTCCACTTTAAATTTAAAAAACAGCAGCTGCTACATACTAAAAACTCGCTCATTCATTTTAAAAATTCTCTCTCTTTTCTCTCTTTATGTAGTCACTTGCTTCTCCTAAAGTCTATCCTCACTTTATTGCTAAACTCGATTGCAATGGACCAAAGAACAGATTCGCTAACATCTATCCATGTAAGTGTATACATGTACATGTACAAGTAAATATAGCAACAAAATCACCAAAAATAGTCAAGCACAGGTAGCTATTATTTCTCCAACAATCAGATCTTTTTTTAATTTTTTTTGTATTAGCTGGTACAGTGCAATTATGTTGCTTGTAATATATTGATACGGTTAAGTATTTTTTACTGCAATAATTCTCATTAAAATTTCTATTAATCCTTTTGGTGTACATTATGTAATAACATATGTTTTGATTGCCACTATATAACGTAATCACAATTAATATCCATTACCAGTGTACATGTACGTGACAGACAATGACTCATCATTATTGTCACCTTTATACTGCACATACCAACACCTTACATATAGAGAGAGTGGGCCTGAACTAACAAGTGCATGTACAGTTCTTTTATATTATAATTAGCTTTAGTTGTCATGCTTTCAATGGCTGTGATGATGTGACATGACCAATTACATATTGTATTGAGAACTAATTCAGATACAACAAGGAAATTATAAATATGCTTGTCACGTAGACAGTGCATGTACTACATTGTTGTGTATGTGTGTGGTGTTATTATTGTTGTTACATATTCTCTAATTAGTTGATTGTATTTTGATGGCATAAACTTATTTGGTCTGTCACTCATCATGACATATACATGTACATGTACTTACATATGTACGTATAATTGCTCACTAGTTAGTATTTCTTACCTTTTTTCTCCTCCCCCTTCTCTCTCTCTCTCTCCTCCTCCTTTTCTCTTATTCCTGTAGTTGATGATTCACGTGTTGTCCTCTCAGTGTTGGATGGTATTGAAGGAAGTGACTATATCAATGCTTCATTTATTGATGTGAGAGAGAGGGAGAGGGAGGGAAGGAGGGAAGGAGGCAGGAGGGAGGGGGAGAAGGGATATGAGAGATAAATTGAAGGGATAGATAGTGGATGAGTATAAAGGACAAAGAAATGAAGTGTAGATCTACAGAGTGTGAAAAGGTGGTTTATGTTTAATTGTTCATCAGTTTGTTCTTTATTATAGGGCTACAATAGACGGGATGCTTATATAGCAGCACAAGGTACAGGAATACAGTCATTCATTTTATAGTGCATGTACATGTACATATC
>NW_003552215.1:0-2132 GCF_000090795.2 Amphimedon queenslandica | reverse complement strand
GCCATCGCATGGATTGCTCTACCTCTGAACTGAATTTGTATCTCTGATGATGAGCAGCTCTAGCCGGCGTTGTTTTTTTACCACTGAATAGAACTTAGAACTCTGGGTTGCCGGAGCGACGAACAATTCAGGTTGGCTTGCAAGAGTTGCCTTTTTACCCACACAAGAGCATGCAAATGATCTCTTGAAACATCACCTGTGTTCTTGTTCGAGGACCATTGCCAATGCAGTTGCTGCATATGTCGCAACTTGAATTGTTTCACTATAGATACTGGTGTCAAGTCTGCGGCTTACTATTTGGAATGCCCACGGTATCTTTCTGCCACTAATACTCTTCTTTGCGCACTAGGCCTTCTGAAACAGCAGCTAGGCTTTCCTCTTTGCTAGCATTTTCTGTCCGCGAGAGGGTCCGTAGCTCTCTGGACCGGCAAACTAGCCCTGTCCATGTTATCATTACTGCCGTTGTCACTGAATTCTTGTGAGATGTGCAATACTGGTGAGAAAGAATGAAAACAGGGTGTGATGTTTTGCATTCCAGTTCAAATTTCACTGACCAAAAATCTTGCTTCTTTCATTGGACCAGTCACATCCTGCAGCTCCGGTTTAGAGAATTGCTGGACCACTATATAACACTTAATGATTGAGCTTTGGGGATTGAAGTACAACAGAGAGAAATAATTCTCAACTATACTGTATAGTGAGGAGATAGTTTGAAAATTATAGCTCTGAAAAAACAGACATCACACATGTATACACGATACATGAATATCGACATGAATTTTCAGGCTCAAGTAGATAGTGGAGAGGAGCCTAGAATATTGTCCTTTATTGACATGATCATAAAGGCTTAAAAGACTGTTTCCTAATGCTTATTCTTCTCCATTTTAGTCAGTGCTAATCAGGCAGGTAGCCATTGTGCAATTTTTCTTTTCAACAAACCATATTATTCTTTTGTATGAAATTTTAGGGTTGACATGGCTTATATCATAAGGGAAAAACTGCAATGGAAGATTTTTATGTGATGTTTTTTTTGCATTAAGTGACACATTTTTAGTAGACAAAAATGCATCTATACTTACAAAGTAAATACAACTTACCAGTTAAAAATTAAAATACAAGTAGATACAGAGTAGATAGAATTTGAATAGATGTGCTATGTCTGCTGAAAAACCACAAAAGTAGTCTCATACAAAATGCGATATGAACTATAATTCTCAGTAGAAACTGAAGAATCAGCTCGAAGCTTCAAACTTCAGTTCTATACAACATGATAAGGACATGATATTAGTCTCGCGGGCCGGCCCGCAAGACTATATAGTATGCATTTGATTTTAATCCAACAACAAATCTAGACTCTATACTACCTTGGTTTGTTACCTCTGCTATATTGACTTGAGTACACAGAAGCCGTTTCTTCTTTGCCCAGTTCAAACATCGGGACCACTAGTTTGACATCTGCAAATATTTCTCATTTTCATCTGATATACCACTCGTAGTTGTAGCTCAACTCACAACAAGTTAGTTCACTCCTTGGTGTGTTATTTGGGATTTAAATCCTTCTCTTTTGTCTCTCCCTCTTGACTCTCTCTATTATATGTACTGGGTGGCAGGGCTAGATCCTGTCATTCCTTTGGGACTATTCCCCTTTTTTACTTGCTTCCTATCTCTCTGTCTCCATTTACTATATAATTCTGTATACACCCCCGGTATTATGTATGCATATTAATGCATACATAATACCACAAAAATGACAATAATAACAATAATAACACACAAAAATAATATTAATAATAGTAGTAATAATGATGTAGAATGTAGTGAATGTGTGTGTGTGTAACTGTGGATAATTATAATTGACATTTTGTTCTCATTTCTGTTGGTATTTATTGTAGTACATATTAAAATGATTATTGCAAAACTTGAGAAAGTGATAAAATCAAGTGTGTGTGTGTGTGTATAAGTGATAACTATATCCATGATAAGTGAAATGATAAATCAGGTGTGTGCATGTTGTTATAAATAAATGAACTCAATCAGTATTATATCATAAAATCAGTATTTCACAGTTTGCTGTAAAGTCTTTAATTTTGCAACTTCTCAATCTCATCAGGGTCATCAGTATCAAGCTCACT
>NW_003552214.1:0-2132 GCF_000090795.2 Amphimedon queenslandica | reverse complement strand
ATGGGAAATACAGGTATGAAGTATGGGAGTATGGGAATGGAAATTTGAGGTGGCTATTGAATATTATTTTTTCAGATAGTTGAGTTACTATTGAAGTACATTACTGAAATTATTATTAAAATATCATTACCACTCCATGAAAGTGAAGCTGACATTACTGATAAGCAGTAAGTATTCATCAACTGATCATGTGATCATCATGTGACATTAGGTTTGTGCTGGTTGATTTATTTGTGAAGATGCTATCAAGCCACACTGAGCTACACTGGCCACTAGTAATGATGGTTTATGAACTAGTACATGATAAAGTAATGGCAATTATGATATTAGTAATACCGTATAGTGGGAAATTTTGGAGGGACTAAAATTTGGCAAATTGCTATATTTGGGTGATTGGAAAATTTGTGGCCATGTGCCATTGAGCATGCGTATAATGGCTCAAAATGGTGGGTTTTATTTTGGCGAATGGCTATCTAAATGCCAAATTCGCCAAATTTAACTCACTCTGAAATTTCCCGCTATATGGTAATTCCAGCAACTTCTTCTCTTTTAGTATTTGGAATTGACTGATTCTCATTATTATTCATTGTCAGTTTTGTGTGTGTCTTTATACAAAGAGGCTGTCATTTATCAAGACATTGTGATAAGATGGCAGCCATGTTGTGCCCTTGACTCATTAGCAATTCAAGTAATGAGAGAAGGAAGGAGAGAGGGGGCGGTTAACACATGTACATGTACATATATGCAAGAGTGGACACTCTTGATATATGTTGTTTTGCTTTTTTAGGATTCTACTGATTATTGTTTATTTTTCATGAGTTCACTAGTTCATGTTAATACTAAAGGAATGTTGAAAACTGCAAAGTACTTGTATAATCATCTAATTCTTTATGCTCCCCCCCTCTCTCTCTCTCTTACTCCATCAGGTTTTATTGTCATTTCTTTCATAATTTACTGACATCAGGAGGAGCAGGTACATATACAATGTATGTGAATTGGTATAAAATGATCGCTTGTTTTATTATAGATGATATTTTGAAAGCAGTTGTTGATAATGATAGCAATGTGATTGATATAGTTAATAAAGTAAGTCTTTATTATAACTATTATTATTTTATTTTATTATTAGTTTAATTATATTAGTAAGAGGTTAGCAGCTGCCAGTTTGATTGATGTCCCGCCAAAATTTAACGAAGAGAGTAAGACTAAACAAAACCAGTTTCTTTGCAAACATAACCTTTGTTGTATTAGTATCTGATGTAATAAAGATGATTGACAGTTTACGTGAAATACCAATAATGTCACAGATAATAGAGACAACAAAAGTACATTGTTTATTTATTTATTTGTTTGTTTGTTTATTTATTGTCACTTAGTTTGATCCAAATGTGTGGTTACCGTGGGAGCTGTCCTTTGACATTAGCAGTGACTTTCTAACACCATTAGCAAGGTAGAATACCACTTCTCTCTCTCCCTTATCTTCTTTCTCTTTTTTCTCTTTTATGTGTCACAGGAGGAAGTTTAGAAGAGTGGCGTTATCAAGTGTACCAGTGGTCAAACAGGTTGAGCTGGTTTTGTGTAGTGTCCTATCGTTGCAAATGAGATATTGCTCCAGTCATCTTTTAGAGTCAATCAGAGCAGCCATTAATAATAATCAGTTTGAATCAATACAACTTATTAATGTAAGACAAAGAAGACAATTAAGCGTTTAATTTTATGCCATTTTTATTTCTGTATATTTAATGTATAGGAGTTGATTGGCTTGGCCACACCTACTTTTGAGAGGCCCCTCCCACTTTTAATGAATTCATTTGCCGTCATACTTGAAGTGAGTATGATGTCATATCATCTTGCGTTACTATTTTTAGAATTATGATGATAATGAGTTGCACAAAATCAAACTGGTTCAAAATTTTATGAGGTGATCCCATAAATTTTTTCATTGATAATTTTGTAATTTTTTGTTCTGTAGTTTAATGTTAGGACTGCCGCCTTATCTTGTATTTGCAAACACACCCACTACTCTGCCCACGGAAGAATCGTTAATTAGTCTAGCACAGTTTATTAATGAAAATATAGTATGTAATAATTCAATTTAAATTAATTTTTAGTTTCCTTTTAGGTGCTTCATA
>NW_003552213.1:0-2132 GCF_000090795.2 Amphimedon queenslandica | reverse complement strand
ACACATACCAAGTGTGCTGTGTACATCAGTGTGGCTCACATCAGCTGTGAGGGACTGTACTGTACATGCATAAGAGTACATAAGAGGAACAATAGTAACCTAATAGTGGGATACAACTACCATGCATTAATATACACATTATACACTATAAGCTATTGCTACATAACTCATACACAATTTAATTCATACAAGAAGCTAATAGTGAATGTACATGCTGTAACTGTATCAACAATACAAAAGGTTAGGTTTCTAACAAAGGAGAGGGATCAAGCATCATAAGACACCAAAATGACACTACTAATGTTTTACAGTCATTGGGTAAACAATGATACTAACATGTGACATTACATACAATTACTATGAAGGAGCAAGTACTGACCATCATGCCACACCCTAAACATCTTACATCATACATCAATAGGGAAGGAATGGACAACAGATAATCATGTGACATATTATTATTATTTAAATTAATTTTACAAATGGTAAGGAAGGAAGCAGTAGCTGATGACTCAAGCTGTTTCATAAAATTTACTAACAATACAGTACTACATACAGTATAATAACATCAGTTCAATAAACTAATAAATACATTACCTGAGTGTACTCTCAGTATAGTGGCAGTATCATAATGACCTTTTCCTTCAGCATAATCAAGAGCAGTCTCACCATCCTATACAAGGTAAACATTGATTAACATGATAGTACAATGTTATCACAATCAAACTAAAAACCAACTTTAATTGTTGGTCTGTCTTCAATACTCCATAGTATTGAGTATGTTAGAGACAGTGGAGGTACATTTAGTGTACAAGTATACATTTTACTGATATAAATAATTACATGTACAATACTACTAGTCTACATGTACATGTACATGTATATTTACACTGTTGCAGTATCAATAAAATGTTCTTGGTTATAGCCATAAACTCAGTTACTATACATGTAGATTGAGAAACCTTCATGACTGGGATAAAATTTTCAAAGGTGATAAATTTTGATGCTTCATCAATGCATGCACATTGTAATTTTTTAATACAAAAATTTAAGTTGATGTCAATACAGACACTGACCACAAGGGACCATAGTGTCCTAGTGGGAGGTGTCTGTAAATCAGATACTGCCCCAGTAGGTAAGTGATATAATTACATCAATTTGAGTGGGTGGATCACATTATATATTCATGCACAGTATAACTACATTCTAAGTATGTCCTCCATACCAAAGAAAATGTCAATGCCCACTGGCCTCTTGTAAGTCTATCTGACATTATTATACTATTATACATGTAACATTATAAAGTATTACCATGTAGAAATGTAATTGTTCTGAAACGTTAAATTTTCAAAAACGCTAAACCAAGTAAATTATAATTTTTAGACTATGCAAAGTTTAATTTGAAACTTTTAAAAATTAACAACTTTATTCAAAATTATTGAGAATCTCAATTTTTAAATATTTTCACAATTAAAAAAATTAAAAATCAAACAATCATTACCATCAAAAATTCAAAATTTTATATTCTCAAAATTTTTAAGAATTGGCACCAGAAATTAAATTCTAAAATTTCAATTGTTAAAAATATTTCTTACCCAATTTTTAGTATTACATTTTTAAAAAGTTCAGGCCTCAAAAGGTTCTTGCTTTACTAATATAAAAAATTATTGACATAAAAAAACTATTTTAATAAAAATGCTTTCCATAAAGTGATACAGTAGAGTACATTAAGCTATATATGTACATGTACACACACTGTATGAGATATACAGCACCTGTGGTTACTTTGATCCACCCACTCAAAAGGATATACATGACAATCACAATTGGAGTATAAATAATGATTATACTTACAACAGTAGAGGCAGTCACATCAGCTCCTTTTTCAAGGAGCATTGTCACTACCTGTGTGTGACCATTAAAAGCTGCCCATATGAGAGGAGTGTATCCAGCCTATAAAAAGAAGACAGGATAATAAAGACACTAACACTACACAGTCAAGTGTAATATCATGTTGTGTACTGTAGTAGTCTAATATAATAATAATGTTAATACTCATTATAATGTGTTATACACAAAATGAACATTTATTAATTTTTACACAGAAACACAAAAGTTTCAGTCACACTAGA
>NW_003552212.1:0-2132 GCF_000090795.2 Amphimedon queenslandica | reverse complement strand
AGTAGCCAAATTTTTGCGGATTTCGCGTTTTCTTGCTCTGTCGCGAAAATAAAAATCGTGAAATTCTGAATTTCCATTGCCATGTGTTGGAGTTTACAAGCTATTCGCAAAAATATTATTTTGTGAAATCTTACAAATGTAAAATTCACAAAGATTTACCGACGCAAAAATATCCCAATATACGGTAAAACATAAATAATAATGTACATGTACATCAAGATCATTTTTCATAATTTTGGAAATGAGCTTAACAAATGAAATATACATGTACATGTATATTTTATTTGACAAACAAAATATACATGTACATGTATATTTTATTTGACAAACAAAATATACATGTATGTACAATGATACTTTTCACCAGCAAAATATTTTAGTCTGCTAACGATGTTATTTCAATTATTAGTTAATTAATAGTGGGTGTGGTTAGCTCAATTATTCAATAACCCACCCACCTTGTTGGTTCCAACTGTAGCAAATAGATTTTCTATTCTCTTCTCAGGAAGAAAAGGATTGAACTGTACCCCAAACAAAGGTTGAGAGTGTCCCTCCTACAATAAATAAATTAAATAAAACTACAGGACACACCTTTACAAAAATTCCAATAGCTCTCAGTTGTAATTTTACCAGCCTACACGTGATTTAAAAATACGGGGATCCTGTATAACTCCGTATACTCCAAACACGTGGATGATAAAAAATGGCTTCAACAATCCATTGACTGATATTCTGTGCTCTTCTCTCTGTTTAAATTATTGTTGTTATCGTTTTTATCTCTTCCATATTGAATTTGATGGTGCTTGCCAGATAAAGTTTGACGTTGAAGGCAAAGAAATTGAACCTAACTTTGGACAAACGGCAAAAATAAAAACCGGCTACCTCAACTCATCAGGCCCGCCTGACTAAACTCATCATACAGTAAGAATTGGAAGTCATAATGTATATACATATAGTGACCAGTGTGTCTGGAGGTGTGTGTGTGTATAAGTAATGTAATACCTGAGGACTGAGATATCTGCTTGAGATGAAGCTAAGGGCAGATACAGCTATTGCATTACTGATATTATCATGTTAGCTATTTTTTTTTCATTGTTACTATAGAAACTGTTGCCAAGGGAACGCCAGACACATTGAGTTATGCCGAAGTGTGTGTGAAAGAGTTCATTCTGATCTGGTTGGATTTGAGACAGGCAGTCATTCTCAGTCGATTTGTTTCTGGGGAGAGAATGAGAGCTACGATCATGTGGAGTGTAGCCCAGGACAAAGAATTAGACTAAAGACAAGAGGAGACTCTCTACTGATAGGTGAGGGAGGAACTACATGTACTTTTAGTACCGTACAAGATGATTTATTGGTGAGAGTAATATTTGGTGAATTTGCCTGTGGAAAGTTAATTGGTGAATTTTATATTGGTGATTTTGTGCCACATTCCATTGAGCATGCTCAGATTTAAACAAAAATGGCGGATTTTATTTTGGCAATTTCTTCATAAATCCGCCAATTGCCAATTATTAATTCCTCGCCAATAAATCAGCTTGTACGGTATATTGTAGCTGCTCACCAGATCTCTTAATATTCTCCTTTCTTCCCTTTTACATACACAATGTACATGTACATGTATGCACAGATTGCACACATACACACACCCTCTCTTTCTCCTTTGTTTTATTTGTTCTGTATAACACATCAACATGTACATGCATTTACATGCATCTATATGTATGTACATGTACATGTATTTCTCTTCTCTTCTCTTCTCTTCCTAGAGTCATTCACAAAGCTGGATAGTGATCAGCGAGCTCACTCATCAAACTACACTGGAGGGGAGAAGACAGGACAGAGTTGGACTGATAAGGTACTCGGACACAAATCAACTGATGAACCCAGCCAGGGAACAGGAGGAGGAGGAGAGGTTGATGATGATGAATGGGTGAGGATATTCTTGTCTTATGTTCTTGTACATTGTAAATTACATCTACTATTATTTTAGATACCTGCATGTACATGTACACATACTGTATAGTGAAAAATTTTGGAGGGAATTAAATTTCGTGAATTTGGCATTTTCATAGCCATTCGCCAAGATAAAATCGGCCATTTTGAGCTATTACCGTATAGCAGGTATATTG
>NW_003552211.1:0-2133 GCF_000090795.2 Amphimedon queenslandica | reverse complement strand
ACATGAGGCATAATGCTGGAATAATTGGGTGGAAATAGGAATAATAGTGGAATAATAGGTGGAGTTGAGGTTAATGGTAATTGCAGAAGAAAATTTTTTGAAATTTTGGCTAGCACCTTTTTGAAGACCTATTTTGAAAACACTACTAGAATGCAAAAATTGATTGCTCGAGAAAATTATTGAGAATAAATTGAGAATAATAGGATAAAATGAAAGGAATAATGGGGGAAAATATTGAAAACTTCCAGAAAGAATAATGGGAAAATTTATGAGCATAATAGGCTCAGGCCTATCAACAGTGCAATTACTTATTAAAATTAGTTATTTAACCTTAATAAATGGGCGTGGTCAATAGATCAATGAAAATTGCATAAAATTTTCTATAATGATTCAAATCGATTCCATAAAATATCGTTTATATCGATAAAGAATCGATATATCGCCCATCACTAAAACTAGCTTTTGGACCAAAAAAGAGGTGTATGGTGTATACACCTCTTTTCTGGTCCGTTGTCCCTTCAAAAGCTAGTTTTGCATACTGTGCATGCGCAGATGCATTAAAATGAATGGACAACAACCGCGCATGCGTATTCAGATGGACAACGGACTTGAAAAGAGGTGTACACAACTTATACCATACTGTAGAACTGATTCTGACTACTGTACTGAGTTGGCAGAGAATTTTTAAAGACCAATCTATTTTTTCTGAAAAATATCTAAAAAGTCACCCACATAATTTTATTAATTTTTTGATACATGTATACAGAGTTTGAGCTGATTCAGAGTTTAGTTCAGACTACTGAACTTTTTGAGTAATTGCTATGAATGGAAAGTGGCTGTGCTTTTTTTCCAAAAAAATCCCTCTCATTTCATATTCTGATGCATACAATTATCTTGCATTGTAGACTGCAGAGTGTAAATTGTTTCATGTCATAAACTGGATCAACAAACTATATGCATGGCTTTTTCCTATGTATTGTTATAGTCATTAAAATAGTATAGACAACTATTTTAGTGACAAATGTACACACATTAGAAACATTCATTAGTGCACATAAGGTCAAGAGTGGTGTGCATTGCAAAAAATAATAAACAACATTCAAAAATATAGTTGTATATCATGCGTCTGTCATTGATTTGACATTAGCTCATTACTCGATATAGATCATTTCCCAGCCTACAGTCACCCCAATGACTGTAGGATGAGGAATGATCTGGGCAGCGAGACTAGTTAACACGTATTGTGCAATACGGTCACTGTCAGGCTATCCTGTCTCAGTCTGCAGTCCACTATTACTAGATTGTCTTCCAGTTCCTCTTCTAATCCAGCCTCTCCTGCATTTAATAGGTAACTTGTTTGATGATGATGATAAACCTATTCCTGGACTAGCATTACTGCCTCAATCTATTCGTATTGAATTCCTCCTCCTTCTACCAGCAGTAGATGTACATAAGTTGGAAGGTACATCAATTACTCATGATATATTAATGGATAAAATATGGGAGAGAATGTACACAAAAAGGCGTATCCAGAGGGGCATTTCTCTGTTCACTTGGAAGGACTTATAATTATTAATTCAATGTTCAGATCCAATTATAAACTCTCTCTGAGATTCTTTCATCATAACACTAGTATGTTGTTTGAAGCTAATGAATACAAGTTGTTTAAAAAATGTTTCAGTCGCATAAAACAGGAATCAGTCTATAATGATCACAAATTAGCAACATTTCATAATGTTGTTTGGTCACAATGTACCAGGCAATTAACCACAAAAATATCAAAGCATAGTATTTGGTTGCATGGATGCAGCATTTACATATGCATGCTGACAATGATTGATTTAAATATTCCACTAAAACTGTTATTGTCGAATCAAGGTACTCTCAATTAGATCACGACATTTTTGTTAAGATAACACAATCAGTTGAAGCAATCCATTTCAAAAAAATGCTTTTGTTAAATATGTACTGCATTACATTTTTAAGGTTAAGTGCCCTTCAAATTCTTTTACAACCAAAGCTGTGTACTATTATAGTACAGAGACAAGTTTGGAGCAACTTCAAAAATCATTAAAAAATTCAACTTTGATCAGAATGAGTTCAAATTTTCTACACAAAATAAGTACATGCATC
>NW_003552210.1:0-2133 GCF_000090795.2 Amphimedon queenslandica | reverse complement strand
ACACACTAATCAGCACTAATTAACACTCACTGAAGTGTTAATTAATTTAACTTACACATTAAATATTATTAGCACCAATAATGGGTGTTAATTGTATCAATTAAAAGTTTTATTTTTTGATTAATTAGCACTCACTGGTGTTAATAGGGGTGACATATCATCTCTGATATAGGCCACTACCCAAAATCAATGATTCAAGCCTGATGCCTATTTTGATACAGCCCTGACTGGCATCAATGTTGAATCATGTCTGTTGCTCTGGCTAAGCCAGGGCCGTACTCCAGCATGGTTGTATCATGGATGATCGTTCCCATTACCCACCTGCATGGGGCCGCATGACTATTCATTATTGCGGTTTTGCATTGATTATATACAAGCAGTTTATACAGCTGATAATTAATAAATTTAATGAAAATGAACAAACCCGCCCACCTGCATCAGACCCGCCTATGTAATGGGAAACTGTGAATCTTATTGGAGTGGCCTATTGCCTTGCAGGCTGCCCAAAATGAATGATATAGTCATCTATTAGGCTGATCCTGATTGATATCAGTTATGATTCAAATTAACAATTCTTGGCTGTGTACATATAGACAAAAAAACAAACATACTTGTCTCATTTATGTGGGACTCACTCAGGCTCGCCCCAATAAAATAAAAATAACAAACAAAAAAATAAAAATAAAAATAAAAATAAAATTAAAAAATTATGTCATCATAGCCACGTGGTTGTCCATAACCATACACAACCGTTCCATTTACTCTAACCATGTGGCTGACGTCATCTCCATATCCAGAGGTGACCATACAAAAACTACATATGGTCCATCTCCTTCAACTCTTATGGTTACTCAATTTTAGTAAAAAATGAATTTATTATAAAGTATAAAAGTTAGAGTCTATATCTGTAACTTTAGCCTTCACAACAAAATCCGAATTTGATTGGAATTAGCTCAAACCTTTTGCACAACATAAGTACATGTCTATGTATTAGAAAATGTACTTAAAATGAAGAATTCTCTTCTTTTTAATTTTTGGCAAATTTTGCCAAAATTCCTGTATGAAGTACAGGGACTTTTGTCCAATATTTTAGCAACTTTAAAAATTTGCAAAAAATTCAAATGTGATTAAAATCAACTCAAAATTTCTACGCAACATAAATACATGCATATAAAAAATGAATAAATATCCTTGTGCTCACTTGCTGCTCTATATTCTTTAATGTTTTCAAGTGCTGTAGCTAATTTGATCAAAGTTGCTCTTCCTCGTCTCAACCATAATGACAGCACTTCCTGCAATTGTCTGTGAGCTGTTTCAATAACTGCTACTTTTTAGCTTAATTAGTTTTTTTAAACAAACAAGTCACACTCCTAGTTTAGGGTATTACAAGTAAAATGTAAATTAATAGTTATTGTTCCTTTCATGAAATTATGTCGATTGAGTCAATGTTGTTAAAGGCTCAATTTTGATATCTATAACATAATAATATGCAATGTATACATAATATTCACTTACCAGCAGAACCAGGAACATTAGATTTCAAGCAATGATTAACCAATCCACTCAACGCACCTATTGCAATAGTGACGAAGGCTCCTATCAAATAAATATCTGGTTATAAGCAGTTAGGAACCACACATAATATAGGCATACTATACATTCTATTATATAAATATAATCATAATCATAAACTTTAATAATATCAGCTGCTGAACTTTACTTACCTATTATTGGACCTTTAAAGTCGGGGAAGCAATATAATATAAAAGATAGGAAAATGATAATGTTAAGGTAAAGCCGATCTCTTTCCTATAATTTTCCAAGAAACCACCTATACAGAGTAAAAATAACATCTATGATAATCTCATTCTCTCAAAACCTTTTTTGGTTTGTGAAATCTGAGAAGCAAGCTACTGCTGCTGCTGCTGAGATTGATCAACATTATGAGTTCTTTGTCGAACTATTTAAAAAGACAATGATAGTATTATTACATTTATTAACCTCCTCCTCTATCTTCTTTCTTTGATTGTTTCTCTTCTTGAGTGCTCTCTCTAGTCTCTTAATAATATTATTTAAAATAAGCTAATAAATAATTATTAATATAATACATACCAATAGCAGGGGTCACTTCTT
>NW_003552209.1:0-2133 GCF_000090795.2 Amphimedon queenslandica | reverse complement strand
TTGGGATTTTTATTCATATTGCTCTATCACATCACAAAAAGTTACTAATATTAAGGTGCCTTACAAACCAATTTAGTTATTTCTTTCACTAGCCATGTTCTCAGATACATTAAATTATTCTCTGAACCAAAAGTATTTAAAAATTTTTATCTTGAAGACATAAATACCACAGGTCAATTGAGTTGGATTGTAAAGTCCTATTCTATATATAGATTTCATAAAGCGTATAAAGGTATTGCATATGAAACAAACTTCATTTGAGGATCTTTTCTACATACTTAGATTTCAAATCTTATTGCCATAGTTAGCTATATATATATATATATATATATATATATATATATATATATATATCTATATATATATATACTTTTCGATAGCTTTAAATTCGATTATTTATTATTTTGCTCTAAATAATATTGCTTTTCTAGAAGCTATTAAATCTACGAGGCTGAGCCCCTTTGTTTTGTATTATATCTAGTTTATGATAGTCTATGGTTTTGTTCCGCATTCTAGACACTCTGCAGAACGCTAGGGGCTGGCTACGCGAGACTAGCAGAACGCTACGCCCTCTGAGGGATCATTCAGCTACTTTAACAAACGAATAGGCTCATAGGCGGCTGCAGGATTTGACTACTAGTCGGGCATGGGTGTGGCACAGGAAATGGGTTGGGCGCGCGAAGCGCGCTGCGATTTTGGCCACACCCTCTTTTACGCACCCTTTTTAGCGCAATTTTTTGGTAGCGAAGGTTATTGTAATAAAGTAGTGGGTGGTGTAGCTCCAACACTGACTTCTGTAGTGGTAATAGTACTAGTAGTAGTAGTATTAGTAGAGGAAGTAGAAGAATAGGGTGATGGAGAATGAGCAACAATTGACTGTACATCAACTGTAGCTGTAAAAACTGTAGCTGTATCAACCACAAGAGTAGACTGAGACTCATGATCATCAACTGATTCAGCAAGAGACTGACCTAAAGTAAGAATATGAGAATCTATATTATTGACTTCTATACTGTACTTACTAGGTTCACTTTGTAAACTGTTGTTCCTTTTTAGCAGGCTTGTTCACAAAGGACATAGTGAAGCTAGTCCAGGCTTTTAGACATTGCAACTGACAAGAAAAGAACACTGAAATAGCACAAAATAATGAAATGATTATGCTTTCTAGTGTTGCTGTGGTGGCCCACTGTGATTGGCACCAAAGTCTTACCACCTCCTCCTTTATTTAGTCTCTCTTCATCATCTTGTTATCAGCCTACCATTTATGCATTCATAATTATAAGATTTTCATAAAAAATTGAAATTATAATTGCAATAACTGTTATTAACTATTAATTAACCATAGAATAACTATTAATTATGGTGATGTCACACTTCCGGTCAGAATTTTTGGTCGGGCATTGCCCCTAAATGCCCGACCCTGCAGCCGCCTATTTATAGGCTACTGTGATTGTTTTACTTACCCTGGCAGCCATGAATGCAGCGAAACAAGGGTGAGGACAGCCGGATGTGACGTTTATGACGTTTCCTTATGGGAGTAGTCTGCAGAGTTACCGGATCTGAGGACAAGAGAAGAGATTCATGGTTACCTGAAGGACCTGTCAAGCCAGCTAGGCCTCTCATTGTCTGATCCTCAGTTTGCTGTAGCTCTTGACTCACGCGATCAGTTGAAAAAATTAAGGGAAGAGTTTAACGCTGATGGTAGAAAACCAAGAACAACAGGCTATCATTATATTAACGATGCCTTATGTAGACCTTGATTTGTCTGCTGACTGTATTTATTTGGTTGGAAACTCCCTAGGACTACAACCAAAGAATGCCAAAGAACTCAGTTCTATTTAATGAAATGGACAAATGGGGGGAAAAGTGAAAATACAATTAACGCCAATTAACATTTATATTTATAGACTATTTAACACTATTCATTTTTCTTGCTTTTTTTAAAGAGGATTGTATGGTCATATGGATGGGACTTACGACTGGTAGATACTCAATAGTTTACAATGGTATTAAAATTTTTTGAATGAAATTTTTTTTAATTGTTAAAATTTACCAAATCCAGTCCAGCACTCACACTAACTCTAAAGTCTATTACCCTCTACTATACCATAAGCAGCACACTCTTCCATTGAT
>NW_003552208.1:0-2133 GCF_000090795.2 Amphimedon queenslandica | reverse complement strand
CATGGGAGTGGTAATTGCTGGTCACCCTCAAGGAGGAACATTGGTCTTGATGATTCTATTAGTGAGAAGTGGGCTCAAGCTAGCAGCAACTGCTCAGATGCCAAAGAATATCTTGAGATGATTTATAGAGATTTATCCGACGAACTGGCACAATTTGATCTAAGGAAGGAACAAGAACTGAGACAGGTTTTCCTTGACCTTGCTGCTGGACAAATGGAGAAAAATGAGAAAGTGAGTTTTTAATATTAAGACTGTGCATGATCCTCCATAGTAAATTTTCATGTATTATTATAATTTATTTATTTTGTATTTATTGTAGCTTCAAGGTAAACGGTATGCAATGAAGTGTTTATTGGACACACCAATCAAGCCATCACTTGGAGCAATACAGTTTGTCTCTAACAATAACACAACAACAACAACAACAACAACAACAACAACAGGAGGAGGAGGAGGAGGTGACAACAAGTGAAGGTAAGGGAGAGAGAGAATAATGGATCCTGAGAAGAGAGAGAGAGAGGATGAGATGGTCAAGAGGACATAATGTATTTATCTTCTTTTTGTTTTAGATTGTTTCTCCTTCAAGAAATGATTTGTAAAATGACTATTATAATTATAATGATTTCTATTTAATATTTTTAATGTCAAATTTTTATGGTTTTATCATTTATAAACAAAAAATGAATGTTAAGTGATTGTGTATAAAAAATAAGTAAAATAAGTGACAAGAGGGTTAACATTCAGTACCTACAAGTGGAATTAAAGCTGATGTAAATGTTTTTTGCTTACATTATTTGTTGGAGCCAGTTTTTCTTCTGTGTGGTTTATTTCCAGTTGATCTTTTATCATATCCTTTATCTGAAGGAGGAGGAGGATCAAGTATTATGACATCATCATCATCAGACAATAAACTGATGACTTCTGAGGTTTGAGCTGTTGACTTTTTCATTGTAGTAAAATCTCCAGGAGAACTATCTTCTTCTCTGTGTCTCTTTTGTCCTCTGTTTTCATTTTGTAAAATGCCACTACCAGAGAACTGTCCATCATCAGAAGTATTTCTGCCGCTGTCATAAGAATCTTCAGAGTCTATCTGAAACCTCTTACTGGCAAACATGTCTTCTATAAATATGCAATAATAATTAATAAGTGATTGTGCATGTACTTTGTGCTGCTTTTGGTCTTTTGTGTAAAGAGGAGCTTTTACTACAATCCTGTCTGCTGTCTGTAGTATTATGTAATGTGTATACAATAGGTTTAATTAATTTTTTACCTTGAGGTGGTGGTTTTCCTAACTCCTTTAATATATTAATAAGAATGAGCTTGAGTGGTTCATTGTCTGTAAGGAACAATGCATAGCACACATCAGTAAGATACTCAGTGGGATTTTGATGGGTCTGGAGAATATTATTAATGTTACCCATAAGCCTGCTGGCTTTGTTGTAGTTGTCTATTCCAAGTACAGTGGAGAGGCTATCTTTTATATCATCACTTATTAGTCCGGAGGCCCACAATTGATCAACAACACGAGTTATGTTGTTAGCAATTGACTTGGAAATATTAAATGAATGATGACGAAAAATTTCTATAGGAGAATGAGTCAAATTAATAGTAGCTTATAATTGTACACTAACTTTCTGCGTTCCTTTTGTCTTCAGAAACTGTAGTGGCTACATCATCATCATCATGTGACAGTGACTCTATAAATAATAATTATTACTAGAAATTAAAACATTGAAGTGAATCATTTACCAGCTAGAGGTGGGATCAGTGTTGTTAGTTCAACAACCTATAAAGCATTCTGTTAAAATAATATAAATTATTTATATTTAATACCTTTTTAGACCAGTACAAATGTTTCTCATCAAGTTGCATTATATTACCATTAGTACACTTAGCTCCTTCTGAACAATACTCTATTACAGCAGGATGAGGTACACCAGTGCATGTACATGGTACTCCAAACATATGCTTTGACTTGTAAGTATAATGGAGTGATTGTGTGACTGTGACTAGTCCTTTGTCCAATGATGATAATATCTTATCACAAAGATCATTTAGCGAAAGACTCATTTGTTGCTGAACCCAAACTTCAAGATAAGTAGCACGACTGATTAAGGTAACAGTATCATAGTA
>NW_003552207.1:0-2133 GCF_000090795.2 Amphimedon queenslandica | reverse complement strand
CACAGCGTTCCACTATTGGATCCGGAGGAAGTCCTGTATAAGGCTTTCCATATTGCCTGCAATAAGTATTTTAATATAATCCATGTAGTAATTATGTACTGTACCTTTAACAAGCATACTTTAAGCATGCCAATCTTCTATGACTGGTGGAAGTCCCTCTAGGCAATCTACTCCTCTCCATTCATTGTTGCTGTTAATTTGACTTCCAGTGGCTCGTTCTACTGTAAGCTGGTCCCTACCAAAAAGTAACTAATGAAATATGTCCTTGAAAACTTCTGCCTTGTCATCATTGGAAGGCTCTTCAAATGTGTAGTTTAGAGACCTAACAGTGACATGTTGCAGATGAGCCATGATACTCGCCATATCTTCATGCTTTGTCTCATTCTTGGCAAATACACGCAATGGCACCTACATGTGTGATATGTCAACAAAAATAATAGTTAATGAATGTACACATAGCTTATAATGCATAACTATCACACATACTGTACATGCACTCACGTTAGCTACAGTATGCAAGCAGCATAATGCTTACCACAGTGGACTTCAGAGACATTTCCTTGGAGTGCATATGCGGAATATGACGTTGGATAGGTCGAAGATTATCTTTAAATAATTTGAAGTTGTTTCTCAAAATACGTGATACAATTACTGCAAGATTCTGTTTCATGGTAGATTGATCAATCATGGTGGGAAGAACACTGCAAACATCAGCACTAGCAGCATCAAATTAAGAAGGAGCTGCTTCAAAACTAGACATATCACCCCTATCAAGCACTGCATAAGCATGAAAGTGGTAAATGGACTGTAAATGACTGTCACTTGTTTCATGACGTGGTCTTATAGATTTATCAACGTTATCTCCAACAATCTTGAATGTAGGCATTTTAACAGTCTTGGTTAAGGCATTATTAGTCTGTACTGTATTCTCATCTCATTCTGCATCATTAGATGATGGCGAACATTGTGATGAGTCGGTTGTTAATGGCGAGAATGTAGGGGTTACTGCAGGGCTACTAGCATCAGAAACTATTTCAGCATCTGGCAGTTTATCTGCAGACACATTTTAAAAATTGATTACAGCATCAGGTTGATCTTTAATAGGCTGGTATTCCATTTCATCCAATATCTCAGCTGCAACAGTGATCTACATGTATTTAAAAGTACAAGTCAAAATACAAGTGCTAAGAAACCTTTGGAAGCCTGGCATTGAGTAAAAAGTGACACCATTCCTTCACTTGACTATCAAAGTCCTCTCCCAACTTTTCTGCTATTCTAATGGTACTCCTGTGAAAGACACACAAACCAGCTCTTTGTAGTCTAGTATACAACTAAATGAAAAGTAAGAAATCAATTACTATAACACCTTANAAGGACATGCAACTGTTTAGGTTAATGACTAGCATAAAGAAGAGAAATGACATGTAGGAGATTTGCTCTTTCACTGTGCCCTTGTTATAACACTCCTGCAGCTATGGTCATTGTCACATCTCTATTCACACCTTGCTCTATGCTATTTTGTAATACACACGACAGAATGAGAGCAGTCCTCTTTAAATCAATGATTGTATTCTTCCAGTTGAAGCTGCTTAGGGCAGACATACATTTGTCCTTAAACACTGAGCTCTCCTTTTTAGAACAAGTGTGACAAAGTTCCTTATAAAATGCCTTTCTAATCTTGACACCAGCTATCTTCTACATAATTTCATCCTTCATTATCTGGTTTACAATTGAATTTCTATAGGTCCTACCTGCAGACTGTCCCAAACTTTTCAATGATTTTGAAACAACATTTATTCGGCCTTGTGCACCTGCTTTCTTTTTCACTATTATAAAAAGTATAAACAATAATTATATTGTAAATGTAACTAAAACATAAACTCACGTCAACTGCAGGACTACTGCTAGGATCTACCGGATGAGACTGAGCCTTCTTAACTTGTGTATCAAACACTAATCTTGTTCTCGAAACAGCAGCATGTGATGATGGTTTGCTCAATAATGATGTACGTATATCTGCTTGCTCATCCTTTAAACTTTTGTACAATGAACCAATCTCTCTCCTTATCCTAGCTAGCTTCTTCAATGTAGTGGAGCAAACAGTTTACAGCACACAGATTCGCTCAAAAAATC
>NW_003552206.1:0-2134 GCF_000090795.2 Amphimedon queenslandica | reverse complement strand
GAGCAACTTGACAATCCACTGACAAGAAGTTGCATGAGGACTATACCAAAATGGGAATATTTCTTTAAAGTTACATTGATTTTACACCACTTATTAATACTGTCCTTTCTCTCTCTCCTCAGATGATCAGAATATGGAGACTGTAATGAAGAACCTTGATCAGCAGTACGCAGCACTGAACATGGTATCAATGATATCACGTTATGGCACCGAGCAACAAGGAGCCAACGCTCGTGACGCTGAGCTACTCACGAGAGAGAGACTCTGTCGGGCACTATCAATGTTTGAACTAGTCATGCAAAGAATCAAATCATTCCTCACCTGTGACCCTGTAAGTATACTAATAATATACTAATGGTATACTAATAATATACTAAAAGTAACTGTACAATACATGTACATGTATGTTCTTTATTATACATGTACTAAGATTTATTGTATGGCAATTAAGATTAGCATGATACATGCAAATGCACTTGAATTAAGATTTTTCATATACAAAAATTATTATATTAGTATACTGAAAATATCCTATTTTCAATAGATATGGGAGGGCCCCCCACCAGCTAATGGTGTGATGTCCATTGATGAGTGTCAGGAGTTCCACAGACTATGGAGTGCCATACAGTTTGCTTACTGTCTACCTCCCACTAAAGGAGAAATTACTATTGAGTGAGTCAATATTTATGATATTTTAAAGGGTGATCTATACTGCTATGCATTACTATATTGAAATCATCTGCAAAGATAATGGCTAACATACATCTAAGAGTTGGAAATTTCCCAGCTCTGCAATTATGGTTGTAACACAAAGCAGTATGAATTTGCATCAATACAGTAAACATGTACATTGTAAATAATGTACTTGTGTTTGTGTGTGTGTGTATGTGGGCAAATGAGGAACAATGGCTTCGATATTCATGTTTTTTTAAAAATATATTTATGGGTGGTCTTGTTCCCAGGAAGATAAAATGAATAATGTACATGTACATGTAGTTAGCCACTTAATACGAACCACACCCTCTCTTATTCTCTTTTCCATTCTCTTTTTATCTCCTCTTTCTTTCTTTCTCCCTCCCTCCCTCCCTCCCTCTCCCTCACAGGCAGTGTTATGGTGAAGGGTTACAGTGGGCTGGGTGTGTCATCATGACTCTGTTAGCTCAAGAGAAGAGATTCGCTTCTTTGGACTTCTCTTATCACTTGCTTCGTGTTCATGAGTTTGATGGACAAGATGGAAATGTACAAGGAATTGTGAGTGACAAAGAAGAGAGGAGAAGATAGAGAGGGAGGGAGAGAGAGAGAGAGAGAGAGAGAGAGAGAGAGAGAGAGAGAGAGAGAGAGAGAGAGAGAGAGAGAGAGAGAGAGGAGAAAAGGTAAAGGTGATTAAGCATCTTTGGACTTTGGGTACTATTTTTCTTACAACGTACATGTATGTATTACATTATGAATACAGTATCATTTCTTTTCTCTTCTTTTCTTTTAGGATCTCAAGCAGATGATAAAGCGTATTAAAGTCTATCGTGATCTTAATAATCAAATTTTTGTTATATTAAACAAACATTTATCTAGCAGTGATATTCTTCAGAGACAAGTTAGGGAGTATCAGCCTCCAATATTCCAGGCCACTCAGGCATGAGAATATGGGAGTATGGGAATGAATCTTTATAAACTCCTAGTTATTATACTGTACTCGTTGTGATTAGTTTGTGTTTTTAATGAATCATATAACTAATAGTATAGTATTAAATTAATTGTATCCTCCTCTTCTAGTTTTCTTTATTGGTACATGTCAATTTCTTTATTTAAAAAAATAATTATAATGTTATGATAATTTTGTTTGTATAATCAGTACCGGGTGCGGTCTTAAAATCGGTTGCTCCGAGGGGTCCGACACGGACGTACTCAAATTTTGTACGGGATATCTGGATTTCAAATAGTATACTACAAAAATTCTTGCATAACTCCGGATACTGCCTAAATTTCTGAAAATTTTAGGTTCAATTTGGATTCCAAGGAGAGTACTGGATTCCCGAGTGTGTCGAACCCCTCGGGTTGCTCTTGAAAATGAGTCTGTAACAAAGATCTCACTTACGAGGAATTCTTGGATCAGAAACCACCACTACAAGAAGTTCTG
>NW_003552205.1:0-2134 GCF_000090795.2 Amphimedon queenslandica | reverse complement strand
CATTTTGACAAGCCAAGATAAAAGCATTTGCACCATTATTAATTTGAACATTAGGATCAATTCGTTTCCTTCAGCAAAAGTTGAACAATTTCAGTGTGGCCATTTTGACAAGCCAACATAAAAGCATTCACTCCATCATTATTTCTAACATTAAGATTAACTTTTCCTATCAACAACTCAACTATTTTAATGTGACCACTTGAACAAGCCAGCATAAAAGCATTTGCTCCATTGATTGTTTGAACATTAGGATTGACTTGTTTTTTCAGCAAAATTTCAACTATTTGAGTGTGACCTTTTCCACAAGCCAAAATAAAAGCATTCCCTCCATCTTTTCTTCGTATACTAGGATTGATATTTTCTTTCAGCAGCAATTCAACTATTTTAATGTGACCATTTTGACATGCCACCATAAAAGCATTGACTCCATCATTATTTGTAACATGAAGATCAATTTTTTGTTTTAGCAGCAATTCGACTGTTTGAGTTTGGCCATAGTAACAAGCCAAAAAGAATGCATTCAAACCATCATTATTTTGAACATTAAGATCAACTTCTTCCTTCAGCAGCAATTCGACTATTTGAGTGTGGCCATTTTGACAAACCAACATAAAAGCATTTACTCCATTATTATTTCTAACATTGAGATTAACTTTTCCTATCAGCAACTCAACTATTTGAGTGTCACCTTTTGCACAAGCCAACATAAAAGCATTCACTCCGTCTTTCCTTTGAATGTTAGGATCAATTTTTTCCCTCAGCAGCAATTCAACTATTTTAGCATGACCATTTTGACATGCCAGCATAAAAACATTTACTCCATCATTATTTGTAACATTAAAATTAATTTTTTGTTTCAACAGCAATTCAACTGTTTGAGTTTGCCCATTTTGACAAGCCAACATAAAAGCATTTAAACCATCATTATTATGAACATTAAGATCAACTTGTTCCTTTAGCAACAGTTCAACTATATGAGTGTTACCATTTTTACAAGCCAATATAAAAGCATTTTCACCGTTATGGTTTAAAACATTAGGATCAATTTGTTCCTTCACCAACAGTTCAACTATTTGAGAGTGACCACCTTGACAAGCAAACATAAAAGCATTCCATCCATTTTTCATTTGAACATTAGGATCAATTTGTTCCTTCAGCAACAGTTCAACTATTTGAGTGTGTCCATTTGCACAAGCAAATATGAAAGCATTTCCACCGTTAATATCTAAAACATTTGGATCAACTTGTTTCTTAAGCAACAATTCAACTACTGGAAAGTGGCCATTTTGACAAGCCAGCATAAAAGCGTTCCTTCCATTATTATCTTGAACATGAGGATCAACTTTTTCCTTCAGCAAAAGTTCAACTATTTGAGTATGACCATTTTCACAAGCCACTATAAAAGCATTACTACCACTATTGCTTTGAACTAAAGGATCAACTTGCTTCTTCAGCAAAAGTTCAACCAAGTAAGCATTTCCATTTCCACAAGCCAACATAAAAGCATTTACTCCAGAATAATCTTGAACATTAGGATCAACTCGTTCCTTCAGCAACAGTTCAACTATTTGAGCGTGACCATTTCGGCAAGCCAGCATAAAAGCATTCCATCTATTTTTCATTTGAACATTAGGATCAACTTGTTTTTTAAGCAACAATTTAACAATTGGAGAATGGCCGTTTTGACAAGCTAACATAAAAGCATTCCCTCCATTATTATCTTGAACATTAGGATCAACTTGTTCCTTCAGCAAAAGTTCAACTATTTGAGTGTGACCACTTTCACAAGCCACCATTAAAGCATTTCCACCTTTATTGTTTTGAACTGAAGGATCAACTTTCTCCTTCAGTAACAGTTCAACCAACTGAGTGTGTCCATTTTGACAAGCCAATATTAAAGCATTTCCACCATCATTGTTTAACACATTAGGATCCACTATTTTTTTAAACAAAAGTTTAACTATTTCAGTGTGGCCATTTTTACAAGCCAACATAAAAGCATTTGAACCGTTTTTCTCTTGAACATTAGGGTCAACTTGTTCCTTCAGCAACAGTTCAACTATTTGAATGTGACCGTTTTGGCAAGCCAACATAAGTGCATTTATTCCATTATCTGTTTGAACATTAGGATAAC
>NW_003552204.1:0-2134 GCF_000090795.2 Amphimedon queenslandica | reverse complement strand
ACACACACTTAACATACCACACATTAAATCATACCCTCATGGACTCTCAATAACAAAATTACATGTTCCTATTAAAACCTTTGGACAATAAAAAAGCTCTTATCAGGAGGTACATGTAGCTCTTTTCAAGCAATAAAGTGAACTTTGGATTTGAATTGAATAATGCTAGCCACTACTGCTAATGGGTGGCTAGGATCAAGTTTAACCAGATACACTACAGTGTGGCTAATAATAAATAGGACCCACTAAGTGTTAATGTGTATCATCCTTACATATCAGACAGTGAGCACATGATCACCACATGCTGTCATGCACAGATTGACTCAGCAGCAAAATTGTAGTATTATACATAATGAATTAATAAGAACATGAATATTGTGAATTAGATATTAAACATATACACACACACACACTCATTAATGGTATACCTTCCTGTTAAGTAGAAACTTGTAAATGTGTCTACAGAAAGGAAGAGACATCATCTCTGAATGTAACAATGCCAAACCAATAACCCTGAGAGAGAGGGAGAGGGAGGGAAAGAGAAAGAGAGAAGGATGATGTTAATAAAGTGCTAGAAAGGAGAGAAGTGAACATGTACAGTACAAGAGAGAGAGAAAGCAAAGAAGGAGAAACAGGTACATTTACATTCACTTGCCTCCCTATATTTCTTGGGAGTTACTCTACAATATGTTTTGGGATTGCTTTATTGTAGGGAGTGTGGCATTGTAGACATTCACAAAATATAATTAAGTTTAAAATATAAAAATTAACAATAATTTGACTCCTTGAAAACAATAACAACAATTTTTATTAATTTATTTATAATGATTATACATTAACAGTGATTCCTCTCTCTCTCTCTCTCTCAAACTATGCTTTTCTGAGAAATATTTTTTGAGTCATGAGCTATTTTAAACTCTGCTACAGCTAATTTTCGAAAAATATCCAAAACTATAGTCTATGGTTTTTTTCCAAAATGTGACCCTGAAATCAGTCAAATCACTCATATTTTTACATTTTCAGATACAGATTGATGTACTAAGGCTATGTAACAAGTTCGAGCTGATCCTGACAATTTTTTTCAAGCAACAGCCATTGTTAGAAATGGCAATTTTTCAAAAATACACAAGGCTATTCCATGGTTTGTTCCAAACAATGGCTCCAAAATCACCTGAAATTTTATTACATTTTCTGATACAATATTGATCTCCTTATGCCATGTAGAAAGTTTGAGCTGATTCCCAAAAATATTTTTAGAGTTATGAGCATTATTAACTTTCAAAAAATACCCAAGAATATGGTTTTCTGCAACAAATGATCCCAAAAATAGCCCCCATTTTCACTACATTTTCTGATACATATTGATGTACTTACATTGTGTAGAAAGTTTCAGGCAATTCTGACAAATATTTTTGCAATTAAAAAAGGCTAATTATTTTATTCAAAAATGGCTCCAAAATCACCCTAATTATTTATTACATTTTCTGATACATATTGATGTACTTGTGCTATGTAGAAAGTTTAAGCTGATTCCGGTTTCAATTATTAAAGTTACTACCATTTCTTCCAGAAATATTACCTCCAATATTTACTATTACTATCACTTACAGAGTAGCTATAAGAAACGGTCTTCCTTCCTCCACAGGTAGCGAAGGGGCGGGGCCAACTAGTCCACCTACTCAACCTATGAAGAATAATAAATAAATAAATAATAAAATCACATTTCTTAATTGTAACTTATGTGAACCATAAAATTCCGAAAATGAGTAAAATCAAACACCCAAGTCGTAAAAATTTATAAAGATCCAATTTTGATCAGAATCAGCTCAAACTCTCAACACAACATAAAAACATGTACCTGTACACTAAGTATCAAAAAACTATAAAAAATTAAATTTTCTTCAATTTCATTTTTTGGCAAAATTTGGCCTGTGACCCTGCAGAGACTTTGACCCCATTTTTGAGCAACTTTAAAAATTTGTTAAAATCTAATTTTGATCAAAATCATCTCAAAACTTCTACAAAACATAAGTAAATGTAGTCTTGCATAGCCAGGCCCAACTCACTTCTATTATTTGGACAGTTAAAGTACATCAGGTCCAGAAATTAGGGGTCACATAGTACAATATTCCGG
>NW_003552203.1:0-2134 GCF_000090795.2 Amphimedon queenslandica | reverse complement strand
AATTTTAAGAGACTATACGACTGTGAATGATTGATGGAATGAATAAATAATAGTAGTTAGCTGAATAATGATAATAAAGATTAAAAATATAATAATTCTATAAGTCATGCAGAATGAATAATAATAATTAGAAAATAACAGTGATAAAGTAAAAAAACAAAGACTGGAATTCCCAGACAATGGTCCACTTTGCCATCTATGTTGAACTTGGGGGGTACAGCCATGATAGCACTTTAAAATAACTTGACTTGTCCCTTGACTGCATGAAGGCACACTGAGCTAATGTTGAGTGTGTTGACTGCTCAGTAGTTAGATCTAGTAGTAGTCTGTTTTCTCATTATCACAGGCAATGGTTGCATGTTCACAAAAGTTGAAGAGAATAGCTCAAGAGGATATCAGCTTATCTGTAGATCTCAGTCAACTGTCATAAAATACAGGCTAATATTATCGACATAGTGATCACAAGCATCAGCTTACCTGCATGTACTGAAACTGCAAGGATGATAAAGTTCCTATCAAAGACTCAAATAGAGCTGGTAAATTTCTCTCCTGATGCATAGCTATCATTCTTGCAGAAAGATCCGTATAGTTTCCGTGTTGTTCCGTACTTCAATACAGATCCGCGAGCGTTCCGCGTTGATCCGCATTTCAGCCTGATCCGCATTTGATCCGCGTGGATCCGTATTTCAGGCAGGCCCCAAAGTAACAATACAATCTATGGCGAGACTATGGGCAATCCACCAGACCCTTCCCGTAGGCACGGAGGGAGGGGCTGGCTACGCGAGACTATTGAGCCTGTGTAAATCTTCAGGAATTCTTTATGGCTTATCTGACAGTCAGGATGTCCTTTATAATTTTATTAGAACAGGTTAGTGTTATAAAAAGTAGTTAAAAACTTCCATAAGATAGTTATACTGCAAATGAATGCCTGCAGGTTTCTCCTTCTTCTCAGTTCCACAGTTAAGGAAGAACTAGTCCTACAGTTTTTATCCTAGAAATATGATTTTTGCACCATTGTGTTGCACTTCAGGGACGCTAGTGCAGTGTGGCTTGGCATTGTAACTCTACAAAATGATTTTTGTCATCATTTTCAAGCACATACTGACTCACCAAGTGGTTGGATGCCATTTTGATGCATCCAACTGCGCATGCTCAATATTATTCAATGGGGGCTCGAGATGATGTGCTTGCCTAAACGCTATCTACTTACTCCAAGATTCTCTTGAAGTGAGAGAAATTATTGTAAAATGATAAACGTAAATAATTTTTATTATTAACTACTTATCCACAGAGTTTTGTATTTATGCTTCAATTTCCCTTCATTCTCTTCATTACTTCAATCTCTTCAAGTAAGATAAATATATCTGTTTTATACATTGATGGGTATGTAGTCTCGCCACGCCCCTTCGCTACCTGCAGAGCCGGAGGAAGGGTCTGGAGACTGTGCACTGCCATCTAAAATGTGTGCAAAGAAGAACACGTGGTTGAGCTACATCATGTGACAGAGGAGACCAGATCGGTCAAAATAGCTGAAACAGATGCTTTGCAGCTAAGAAAAGTTGAGGATAGAGTCCCTTGAACATCTCTTGCAGATCCTTCCTCCACAGGTAAGCGAAAGGGTGGGGCGAGACTAATGGGTATGTTAAATGGTGGGGCTTAAACGCCCTCCCCAATCCATGTGCATGTACGTGCAGCCTCGATTAGGGAGTGGCTTCCATGGACCATGCATGGCCGTGTCCTACTACTATTATATTTAGGCCACTCCAATTAGATTTATACCTGTTTCCCGCCCACATGGTTCCCCCTAGGGCCCTCACTATTTCATTACTGTAGGTAATATTCACGGCTGCTAATATTTGCAATAATAAAAGCATAGTGAAGTAGCATAGAAACTAATAGAGCATTGCTGTGACAACAAGACCACGTATTTACAGTCTTCAGCAAATTTTCTGTTCTTTAGCAGCTTTAGTGGAGCCATTCACCAATAGTGACTTGTTCTGTTTCCGTTAGCTTCTTGTATGAACCTCTACCTCCAACCTCCTTGCTGAAAATTCTTGCTAGTTGGCCGGCCGTGATAACAAACCACAACTGGAATGGGTGGAGAGTTTCAAGATACAGTGGTGAGTTCTGAAAA
>NW_003552202.1:0-2134 GCF_000090795.2 Amphimedon queenslandica | reverse complement strand
CCGACCAGGCATTTGTGCAATAAATACTGCAGCTATAATTATGGTCAGCTGATATGGCACTAAGTACATGTATAAGTACATGTAGAGCATGTATATTTTAAAACTGCATGTAATTTGCATGACTTAAGGGCTAATACATTGTATATACATGTAAGTTTAAAACTGTTGTACATGGTACAATATACATTAATTTACATGTAAATTATGTTATTTTTTCAAAAGGTGAAAGATCTTGTGAAGAGTTTGAATATACAACTGGAGAACAAGTGCCAATTTCTGCCACAAGTGAGTGAAAAAGTTAATGTATCATTTGAAGGTTCTCTTTGATGGGCATATGTTCTTGAGGGTTTCCCACTGGATTTTGGCATAGTGCTCATGCAGCTTCTTGTCAGTGGAAGGCCCTGTACTATAGCACAGGGTATTTTGAGAAGAATTACAAGAAGGGAATTCTCCATTTTTATAATTTTTTTTGAAACGTATACATGTACTTAATTCTTAATTCAGGGTTTAGGCAATTACTAATTCATGATTATGATTACACCTATGATTACATGTACTGCATATGTATAGTCATTATGATTACAATTACGATTACAAACCTGTCATTAACAATTACAATTACTGTAGATTGGGAAATTTTTATGTTAAAAATAATTGGTATGAAATTTTTAAAAGTGTTTTATTTTCATTGGTTGACCCATCTGCAAAGTTTTTTTTAACATGAAAAATTTTGGATGTGTCATAAATTGGACATGTGGCTACTAACTCTTGATGATGAATGGACAGCTATTCAATTGAAGTTGCTCATGGCAGCACTGAAACTAAAAAGAAGCCTCTTGGGTGAGAGCTTCAGGCCTTCTTTGGGCTTTTAGAAGGGCCTCATGCGTCCACCACTGCATGTTAAAATATTTTGTGTGTCAATGTCAAAAATTTTGGGTAACTTCAACCGAAAAAATATTTTAATAACAAAAATTTCCCGATCTACGGTATGCCACTGTATTAGATATGATTATGATATATGGAAAAATTATTGCTCAGAATCAGTGTTGCATCTTATAAACATGAGTTTTTAAAACATAATACACGTTTATATTCCTGATCCTATCCTGCAGGTATGGCATACAATCTCCAGTTTTTTTAAGGATAAGAGTGGACGACTAGTATTATCACCAAAAGTTGTTGATTCAAATTTCAAACACACTGCACTGGACTGAAGGTAAATATTAGACTCATTAACTATTACAGGTAATCACTCTCCCTATTTTTTTCTTTTCTTCATTCAAGGTTCTATTACATTTACTGATCATAGTATTACAGTGAAAACTCATCATTCAACATCACCAGCCCATCCTCATAAAATATCACTTGAACTAAACCGGTGCACTCCAATCAAACTAAGTACTGGTGATCATTGGAAGAAAGGAAAGACAACATCAAAAGATATTATTAAAGTAAATATAAGAGCAACTGTCGGTACCTTTGCTTATATGCTCAAGCAAGGGCCTGGACTAGAAAGACTTAGGCACTTTTATTCAAGGGGAAATTTTAGGCTGCATTTACACAGCAACGCAAAACAGATCGTTTTAAAAACAATACACTTTCAACACCGTTTTTGTTTCCATAGAGTCCTATCAAGATTCTATCACATTTTCATTCGTTTCTGTGTAAACAGAACCATAAAACAGGCACAAAACTCTACAGATTGCATAGTTTTCATTGCTGTGTAAACGCAGCCTTAGTTTACAGTTGTTAACTGGTGCTTCAAATGGAGCAGTGGTCAATACTTGAAGCAATAAAAAATAAGTTTAATGCTCCCTGTTGTCAACATATTTGTTTGACCATATGTACATCAAAGGCATTGACTGATTATACATGGTACCTGATGAATTGACAGTTACATATGATGTTCTAATGTTTGTGTGTTTGTAGGTTTTGAGATCAGAAGAGAAAGCAAAACGTGATAAAGACACTAGTGAAATGTTAATTGAAGAATTCAAGCAGCAGGAACACACTTTACATACAATAATTAATAAAATGCATCACATTAGAATAAGAGATTATTGATGAGTTGTTTTTGTACTCTATAGAGGTGAGAGTATACACACTTTGTTTTAATTCATCCACTATTAATTAA
>NW_003552201.1:0-2134 GCF_000090795.2 Amphimedon queenslandica | reverse complement strand
ATCAGAAGAAGTTTACACAAAAAATTACTTTAATCAATTTAAAGAGTCGAAATCTGTTAAACTCCCATTCAAATGGATGGCACTTGAAAGTCTTCACTATGGAATATTCTCTGAAAATTCAGACGTGGTCAGTTTTAAATGATATTATTAGATGTAGTATGGTTCAATTCTCACACACACAGTGGTCTTATGGTGTTTTATGTTGGGAAGTATTTAGTGCTGGGAAAATACCATACTCTGGTATGGATCCAACAGGATTAGTGGAACTACTGGATGGTGGACAAAGGCTAAGCTGTCCTGATAATAAAGCCTGCTCAGAAGACATGTATGCATAATAATAATTATTGCTGTATAATGATATATGCTTTGCTGTATATAGTTATTCCTTGATGCAGCAGTGTTGGGCTGAGTCTCCTGATGACAGGCCATTGTTCAGTGATTTGGTTGCATCAGTCAATGCTCTCATTGTGCCATTGGCTTCATATCTCATTGTCTCTAATGACTCAACCTTCCAACTGAATCATGATCACATATATTATTGAATACACTGTTTATGCCTTTGGAACACTCACTGCCTTGTTTCCTTTATACTAGCCTCTTTGGTTTTATTTTATTTTTTAGACTTGTGCATTATTTTAGGAAGGAAGGATATAGTCTAGTACTTATTTTATAATAATTATTAAGAAACATTTTTATTATTTATTGTGTTCTTTATACTTGTCACAATGATAAAAATACACTATTACTATGGTAATGTTATTGATAGTGGCTCTAATGACAATAACAGTCATACATAAGGCATGGATAGTATTACCAACAATTTGCTGACGGGAATTAGGACACTTCAGGATATCATGTCTACTCTTTTCTGTTTTTTACTTTTACTGCTTGGCAGTTTAAGTTTCTTTCAGTGTGATTACATATAATGTGATTGTCTTTTCCTGCATTAAACTCATGTATATTCTCTTAGATCTCCAGAAGAATGCAACACAGGTCATTACTGATATACAAACTGCCTTCTTTACAATCACTAGATAGTGTTATGGTAACATCTGATGAGAGACAAACAGCAGAAGCAACATTCAGTGACAGATGCCAACATCAAGTACAATACTTGTACTATCTATACATGTACATGTACTTGTTTATGATTATTGACTTTTTTAACAATAATTTATGAATGCATGTATAGCTTCAGTTTCTTTCAGTTTCAACTTTGACTATAATATAATACAATTCTGAAGTTTATGCAATAGTTAATTGTATTTGCACGTCAGCTTACTTTATGCTTTTTATGAGTAGATTGTCTTTGTTATTCAATATGCTCCTGCTGCTGATATGCATGTACATATACATGTAACTTTCATTATTATAATTAATAGGATGAAGATCAAGCAGATACTGCATTACTACCATCACTAACTAATGCAGGACAAGTAAAGGTACTAGAGAAGTGTCAATTCAAACTAGATGTATATACATTATGCACATGCACATTGTAGGTTATGAATGTACCATTGTACATGTCAACTCACACTAGCAGACAGTCACAGGCTATGGAGGCACGAGCACTTCACCTGCAAACATTACAAGCCTTTCAGGATAGAAGGTGAGGGAGAGAGAGGGGTATGGATTAACTGTGTTGCTTTAGGAAAGGAAGGAGATAGTACTTATTTTATAATAATAATTATCAAGAAACATTTTTATTATTTATTGTGTTCTTTATATTTGCCACAATTATTATTATTATGATAAAAAATACAAAACAAAGGTATTACAGTCCTTTTATAATTATGTTAATGTTATTGCTGTGGCTTAGCACGGCAAGTCCAATAATAACAGTCAGCATAATGGGCATGAATAAGCAAATTGCTGAGTGGAAGTAGGACACTTCAGGATATCATGTCTACTCTTTTCTGTTTTTTTCTTTTACTGCTTGGCAGTTTAAGTATCTTTCAGTGTGTCTCTTCTCAAAGTGTTGCTCCTGATGATGCTGATCCTCATTGTTCAGATATACCAATAAGAAATGTCACCTTTCCTAATGAAAGGATCCTACTGGACTCACAGAACTACAGGTCAACTCTTCTTGTTGGAGCACATGGAGAAAATAGGACATGGCTAACTATTGATTATG
>NW_003552200.1:0-2135 GCF_000090795.2 Amphimedon queenslandica | reverse complement strand
TGTTCATGTTTGTTACCATTTGCTCAATAAAGGAGCTGATGCTAGTCAAAGAGACAGTGACAATAAGACTCCATTGGATTATGCATTGATCAAGCAACACGAGTTTGTTGTGGCTCTCTTCACTTGTCATGATGCATCAGTTGGGGACTTCATTAAAATGCAGAGGTAATTGTACATGTACATGTATGCATGTATATTATACGTGTAGTTTTACATGCTGCAATGATAGCCTACTACGTGTGCATGTACACAATTTTACATTTGTACACATATCAATTAAAATTGAAAACAGTATACACATACGATGTATATGTGCATGTACATGTACATGTACATTTACATGTCGTTTTCTCTTTTGTATGTTGATAGGAGTGAGGCTGATACTGGCAGTTTATACAGTGGTGGTACTGATGGGTGTAGTTTAGTGTCTGAGAGTGTGTCATTCATTGCTCCATCAGAATATGCTAACAGGTCAAGTGTCACTGGTATCATTAATCATTATCTTGGATACTTTATACCAGGGGATAATAAAAGTGAGTTCTTTTTCCATGTACTGTATACATGTATTATTGTGGGGGAATCATTCTTGTCATTCTTGGCCCTTGTGAATGAATATTATGAATATTTTTCGAAACGAAAAAGTTATTCATCATGAAATAGCATGAGATCATCCTTTTTATACATGTAAATAAAATACAAATGGCTATGGGCATTATAAAAAATGTGCATTTACATGTAAATTTGTACATGTATTCTCAGTTTTTTTATCCTCCTCTATGTCTACTTGTACATACAAGTATACTGTACATGTACAGTACATCTTCCTTAGCTCTTTTCTCTCTCTTTCTACATATGTATTCCCTTACATGTACATGTATTTTCTTCTCTCAGGTCCTCCTCTTCATTATTATTTCTGGATCAAAGGCTCAAAGTTGTACTGGTCTCGATCAATCAAGAGACACAACAGAAGGAAAGGGACCGTACTCTCAGTAATAGGAGGAGCTAGTCAGAGGATAAAGGACAGGGAGGACTACTCGCCAAACGATCTTCACCGTTATTCATTTTGTGTCATAACTGAGGAAGAGCTCCTTGATCTTATAGCCTACAGTGAAGATAGCTTCAAATATTGGATGCAATCACTGGAGGATATATCAGTGCGTAATAATGAGATGATGGAGGAGAGGAGAGAGGAAGAGGAGGGAGAGGGTATGGAAGAGGGTACAATGTGTCGTGATGATGATCAAGTGATGGGGACTGATCATGGTTTCAGCTCAGGACCTTCTCCTCTTTTCTCTTCCACTCCATTACATAATGGACAGACTAGGACACTCTATCCAAACAATGTCATTTAATGCACAGAAACACTGCAGGTCATGCATGTATGCTATTCTGAAAATTTATTTTATTGTTGAAGTAAATTCGAAAACCTTGGCATTGCAATAATGTGTGGGTGGGTTTCATAGTTATGATAGATACTGGTGTTAATAAAATCTAAGCTAAAGTATGGCTGCTGGCTTTGGTGGTGGTTTCTTTGTTCAAACTAATTGATAATATTAAGAACTAAGAATTTATAGTAATTATTATTGTTATTAAGCACATTCTATACTTTTGATGTGCAGGTTCACATTAATGTGTGGACAATGCATAATTATGTGTACATGCAAATAATAATTATTATTATATTCTGTGGGAATAGAAATTAATGTATAAAATTAAATGCTTTAATGTACAAAGTTTATAAAGGAACATTTTTCAAGAATTTCACCTCCTAGCTGAGCAGTAGAACTAAATTTTTGCAATGCTTCAGCAAAAATTTTCAAGTTTTCTTTCTTTCTACAGATGGATTTCTGTATCACTTGTAGCAAGAGTTCTCTTGCTTTTAGTAAAGCAGTTTTTTCTTCTTTTGTTGCTTTCTTGATTTTGGTGAGGGATGCTTCATCTAGAACTCCTTTGGAACAGAGAATATCAGCTAATTCAAATGGTTCCTCAATGCTTCCAAATAGCTTGACATAATACTCAGGTAGTACTTCACAAGGCTTGCATTCTGAAAGATACGATAATATTTGTGCTATCGAATCACTTGCATACTTTCATTATATATATTATCAGCTACTTCTTTCTCATCTACATGCCTT
>NW_003552199.1:0-2135 GCF_000090795.2 Amphimedon queenslandica | reverse complement strand
ACTGAAAATGTCATGACGTTGTTTTCTTTTGACAAGCATGAAAAGCATTAGTTTTTGTGTGTGTGTGTGTGTGTGTGTATGATGTGTGTATGTATTGATCTGTGTGTGGTTCTTTTATTGCTGTATTATACTTACACTACCCAATATTTATTTAATTAAGAATTATCACTTTATGAATTTTATTAATCAGCCCAGCCGTGCATCCAGGTGCCCAAGTGAGCAATCTTCATTGAATGGTGCTATCATAACACACTTCTTCTCATGTGATTGTTCTGAATTACCTGTGAAATCCTATATCCGTAGTAGCACTATGAACACAGTTAGGTTGAAATGATCTAATATGAACTTAGCGTAGCGTTATGAAATGAATGTAGACTGTTATAATAATATGAATGTCTGGTATCAATGAGTACAAATTTATAGTCTAATAACCATATTATCGTCACACATTCACATTAATCAATTTGAACTAAGCTATGTTATTTGGGCTTGTATCCACATATGGTAATGGGTTTTACCATTACTACTACTACAACAACAACAATTCCTAGACCTACACCTAGGCGTTTGATTTACCTTAACAATATTGTACAACTTGCTGGACAAGCCAAGACATAAGTTGTGTCACACGCCAATGATAATTCAATATTACCATAACACCATCACCAGTTTACTGTTTACCAAATTACCACTCTCACCAATGTCCAATGACCATCGTTCCATTTATTCATTGCACTTGCTATGCGTTCTGTATTATTACGTCATATACATAATCGGTCGTCGTATACGTACATACCCGTTGCATAGATATTAGAGTAAATGAAAGGGATAGGAAACTTCCGTTCGCGGCAGGAAATGCTAGTTACCCATACAATGATAATTTCTCTATTTATAGGAATTTTTTCAATTTTACAATAGGATTTATTAAGAAAATTATCAAACATTATGGAATAGTACAACTTCATAATGGTTTTTCTCAAATTGTGTTTATGTCACATACATTAAAGTATGTGCGTGCCCTCAAGTGTACATCAAGCTTTGCTTTCATATCACATTTAAATGTGCCAATCATTGAACTGTAAAGAAAAAGGTACAAAACAAAGGTCTTTGCAAAAACTTTGAATTGATTATAAATCAGTCACCAAATCTGTCATCGGAGTCATTTATGTTGCGTGCCCTCCATAATAATGTATAGAATAGTTGGTAATAGTTAATTCTGGTATTACTTCTTTTGTATTCTAAAAAAGGGTACAAAACCACAATATTGAAGGTATCAGGTCACTAAATCAAACTTTACCCATAGTTATCAATATTATTTTACTTCAAAAATTAGACAGACTGTAAGGGAGGTATCTGTAATGCCTTTCATTATCATTGCAGAGGACGAACAAAAGTCACTTTAGAGTTATGAGTTGAAATAGGACGCCGAACAGTGAAGGAAAAGGCCCGGGAAGGGTAACTTGCCTATGTTGCTAGGCAACCTAAAAATCTTAATGGCATAATCCGCCCACGCAACGGAAGTTTCCTATCCCTTTCATTTACTCTAATATCTATGCCCGTTGTTACCTTTTATTGACCACGCCCTACATAGCATTCTTTGTTGTCCGTCAAAAAAGTGTGAACAAGATGAAGCTACTTCACAGCCCTAGCATAAGAAAGGTGGTCGGTATAGCCGTCCTTCTCTTTATTCTAGAGCTGAACATGATAGCCCTCTACACTTACACCATGGTGGATCACCCGCACTCTGACGAGACTCAGTCAAAGCCTACGGACTCCATAGTGCGTGTTAAGAGGATAGTGAATGTTGTGACTGGATTGCTCCCTGGATCTGACTCACAGGGCGAGTTATTGACTGATAGTGGTAGTGGTGATGGGTCTCCTGTCCCTGGGGAAAAATTTAAACCGAATTTTAACGTAACTAAGAAACCGTCAAAAAAGCCACACCGTCCAGCCAATCAAAAGGCAAAACCAAAGGACACGACCGCTAAACCACGTCCGAAAGCTCGCCCGAATTCTGTTTTTCCCTCTCAACTACCTCCGGTACTAGTGGTAGGCGTGAAATGTTCGGGTGTATCGATTTTGACACAATTGATGAAGCTCCACCCACAGATAGTACTGACGAATGGACATATCAG
>NW_003552198.1:0-2135 GCF_000090795.2 Amphimedon queenslandica | reverse complement strand
AGTTCCTCTGATTGCTTCACACAGATTCATTTTCTTATTTATTTCCAGCCCCCACTACTCCTCCTAATAATGTTAATTTGTCTCGTAACGTTGAGAACAACGCACTCCTTGCCACATGGGACGCTGTTGAGACCACACCCCCTGAGGGAGAGGTAGCATTCTATCAGGTTGAATTCAAGGACATGAGATCCTCCATTGCTAACACGCTGTTCACTGATCCAGGGTTTAGTTTCTCTAGTATATTCAATGTCAGTAATGCTCAGGGATATCAAGTGAGGGACTCATTTTATTATGTGATTTACATGTACATGTACATGTGAATGGTGTACAATAAAATGGGCTAAAGTCCTGTACTTTAGTTTTTAGCCAAATTTTGCCAAAAATGAAAAGTAGATTTTTAATTCTTTTAATTTTTTCTGATACGTATAGTCGTATACATGTTTTTATGTTGTGTAGCAAGTTTGAGTCGGTTCCGATCAAAATTATTTTTTTATGAATTTTTAAAGTTACTCAAAAAATAGGCCAAAGTTCCTGTGCTATAGTACAGTGATTTCAACCAAATTTTGTCAAAATTGGCTAGGAGAGAATTTTCCATTTTTATAATTTTTTCCAATGCATATACATGTTCTTATGTTGTGTACAAAATTTGAGCTGATTCCGATAAAGTTTGAATTTTTTTATGAATTTTTTAATTTGCTAAAAAATTGGCCCAAAACCAAAGGCTATATAGCCTTTGGTCTCAGGCCAAATTTTGTCAAAATTGGCTGGGAGACAATTCTCCATTTTTATAATTTTTCCTGATACATATACATGTCCCTATGTACTGTAGCAAGTTTGAGCTGATTCCAACCAAAATTGAATTTTTTATGAATTTTGAAAGTTGCTTTAAAGTACTAGATCTATTGTGGTGCTTAAAGCTCATGCTTTTTAGCTAACTTAGCATGCTTTGTGGGAAACCCTTCATATTGTACAGTACATGCAGTTACCAGACTTACATGTACATGTACCTCAGTATCATTATGTGATTATCATGTGGTTGTTAATTATTCTTAAGGTGAGGGTAAGGACGGCAGTTCAGAGTACAGCTAATCCTGATATTACTTACGTGTACAGTCCTTACAGTAGGTGGGCCTCAGTCAGTGGCATTATAATAGAAGGTAAAGGATAGTAACTTTTACTTAAGTATTTTACTCATTGTCTCTTTTTTATTTAATCTTTTTCTCCTTTCCTTTACCCTCTCTCCTTCTCTACATTTTATAGTTCCTTCTGGAGGTAAGTGCTAAATATTATACATGTATAATATAACCTGTTTTATCTTGTCTTTTTTCTCTTCTTTTATTTTCATGGTGTACCTTAACTACCTTCCTTATTCTTTGGAACAGCACCAAGTAAGATCAATGCACTTCAAAAACCAATTTTATCATTAATTCCTCCTTTTCTCTCTCTCCATTCCTTTTCTTACAGCAATAATACCAGTTGATGATGATAATGACAGGACACTTGAGATTGTTATTCCAGCAGTTGTTGGGGGCATTGTTGTTACAATATGTATTGTATTATCAATTTTACTATTATATAAAATAAAGTAAGGAGAGAGGAGGGAATGATGTTTGGAGAGAGAAGGGGTCGAATAAAATGAGGGAAATGAGATTATTTTTGATATTGAGAGACAAGAGGATAAGATGTGTGCCCAGTGTGTGTGTGTGTGTGGGTGGGTGGGTGGGTGTATCTATTCATTGTCATTTGTATTTAAATCTTGTTCCTTTCTTTTTCTTGTACATGTAGACCTCGTAATTCTACGTCACCCAGTGCTACTAATGAAGACTTTGACATGAAGAAACAGCTTAGTGATACTGATGATGCTGCTGATGGAGGAGATGATGGATCAAGTGGAGGGTTTGGTTCTTAGTATTCTAACTATAATAGTATAGACCTACCACTGCATAGAGGCATATAATAAGAACCAGTGTTTAATTAATGTTTTTAATACACTTTTCATGTTATTGAGTATTATAATAGTGTCCCAGTCTACCACTGTCTTTGTTTTTGTTTCCTAAGAATTTGTTTTGTTTTATAATGCAGTATGTTGTATGTCTTACATTGTACATGTGTCACACTGTATGTGTAGTATTATT
>NW_003552197.1:0-2135 GCF_000090795.2 Amphimedon queenslandica | reverse complement strand
TATTTGGACTACAAGACAGTGTATGTGAACTGTTCTGTTTATGGAGAGTCTCCATTTGAAGTCTCATGGTTGTATAGTACTGATGAGATATCTAATAGATCCAGTGACTACACTATCATCAGTGGTAGTAAAGTGTCTAATATTGTGTACAATCCTAACTCTGATGATGAAGGATATGTGTGGTGGAACAGTTCTCTTCTTTTGAATCCTATTAATAACTCAACAGTTGGATATTACTACTGTAGAGTCAACACCTCATTTGGTCTAAACTATTCAAAACCAGTTTACATCAGGAGCACTTGTAAGTTAATTGGTCTATAGAGAAAAACATATTATAATGTCTTTAGCTACACCAATGTTGATTTCAAATAATACAAGTTTATATAAAAAGAGATATTACTTAGTGAATGGTAGTTGTGTTGTACAAAGTTTCCCTCAACCAAATATACTTGTTGCATTTCAAACCTTATTTTCATCAGGATCAAGTACTAGAGTGTATCAGAACTATGAAACTGCTAACATCTCTCACAATCATTATGTTAGTAGTCATCCTTTCCTCTACGTTAATAAAGAAGGTGATGACATCATACGTGTAAACTGGTCAATTCCATTCAGCCATATGTTCTCAATGCAACTAATAGCCATCAGTTACAACTCTACCTCCAATGTATCTGAATATCACAAGCTATACACTCACACTGGTAATGAGGCACTTTATAATGTTTAATTTTTTAGGCTTGATTAATAGGTCATACATATGCCCACATTTTACAGTTGTCTGAAGCTGATGAGATAGTGACTTTATCATGTATCTGTGCAGAATGTGATGATATTCAATGGAGACGAAACAATAAGTATATACTTAAGACAAGCTACGGTGTTGCTAGCATTACAAAAGAGTTGTGGCCATACTATACCATCAATTTGAAACACAGCACATACTCAATTTCTTATAATGACCTCAACAGATATGCTTGCAGTTCAGTCAGTAATCAAGATGACATTTTTGATTACAGTTTTTCTGTCGTTCAGAGTCCATGTAAGTAATTTACCAAAGTTGTAATTGTTGACTTAATCAAATTTAGTGAAAGCAAATATTATTTGTCACTAAAAAATGATACTGTTACTATATAATATTCTTTTAATCTAGTTGCTGTAATTACAAAAAATCCCATAAGTACAACAAAAACTCCAGGAGAGGTCTTAACTCTTGATTTGTCAGCTCAAAGTCTTCATACAATGACTGCAAAATGGGAGACATCAAAATACATTGAAGGGGGATGGAATGAGTCTTATACTAATAGTCTGGAAGGGTATTTGTTTGTCCTAGACAGCAATGTCAGTTTTAAAATCTCCATTACAGCACGAAGCTCATTTGTTGTGAGCTGTACAGTAAAAACACACTTCTTTATTCAGCTCTTGGCAGACATTCCTGCAAGTTATAATCTCTATGATAGAGGAACACTCTTTCAACAAAGCCCACAAACACTGTCTTCCTACAGTACTGCTGATATTGAGATACAGTGTAAGTTGCTATTGTATTGTTTTATTTATTATCATGCACAGCAACTCATCAATAACAGTAACTAGTTACAACAAAATTCTCAATTTGTTTAGTCTACCAAAATGGTTACCTTTAGACATAAAATGTGTAGAAACAGCTGCATGTATGAATTGGCAAATAGATCTAGGTTCTATTCTCTATCAAAATTAATGATAATTGCAAGACTAATGTACAAAGAATAATTATTTTGCTTCTCAATTATCACCAGTATTATATATTGTTTTTATTCTATAGTTCCATCTTCTGTTCATTCTAACATTACACAATTGATTGTGAATGAAACTGATAGGATACATCTGTGGTGCTATGTAAGTGGTGTTCCTCAACCATTAATAACATGGTACCACAGAAATAAACGGCTGATCAATAGCAATATTTTGACACAAACTAAATTCCAGATGGAATTAATAATCATAAATTCAAATCGAGAGAGGGACGAAGGAACTTACACATGTCAAGCCAAAAACAATGTTACTAATCTGATTAATGCCACAGACTCTCACAATATAACAGTCCACATACAGGGTATGTTGTATTTTTATATAGTTTTCTGCTTCTAAATTCATTTTTT
>NW_003552196.1:0-2135 GCF_000090795.2 Amphimedon queenslandica | reverse complement strand
AGAGACATATTTGAGCCCTTGGGTTTAAAACCGTCTCCGTTTTTACCGTCTAAAACCAAACACTTCCCATCGCTGTCAACAGAGTAAGGCAGATATATGTAGGAGGTGAGTTTGGGCTACATATACAAGAGATAATAATGATTAGTCCTGCTTGTGAGTAGACAATAATTAAATTATCTTGAATAGCTATTGAGACAACAATAAATACATCATTCACAGCATTACTTGGTACAATATAAAACAGGGCATGTACATGTATGCAACATCATGATTTTATGATGACATTGACATCATTTACACTGTACAATCAGCATTTACTACCAGTGCACATGCAGGTGTGTAAAAATAAACTTTAGTGTTCCTAATTAACCACAACCATTTTAATAATTAAAGTATATGAAGTGATAGTCTTACATGAACATACATAATGTATTTTATTCATAAGGTCCAAGTCTCTACTTACATTAAATGCTCCGCCTCGTAGCCCCCCACTTGCTCCACTCTCCAAATAAGTGACAATGTTTTGCTTCATTTCAAAGCTCTCCCTCAGCCCCAAGTGATAAAATAGTTTGGCTTGGCAGGCACGATCTGTCACGTCAGCAACAGCAACGTTCGAGGAATAGAATTTATCCAGTGCATCTGTCTCCCCAAAGTCCAACTTTTCAAAGGCGATCCTTTCTACAATGTAGTCCAGCTCGTTGGCCACTTCTTGAAGAACGTTAAAACACTTCCTTCCTTCCCTGGTATCGGGTATAACCGTCACTATGACCTGCTGCTCTCTTACACTTCTCTGAAGCTTCACCTTGGAAGACATTTTTAGTAAAGGAGCCACGCCTATGAAATGACGCATCATATATCAATTAAAAATTAGATATTAAATCATCAATCAAAAATCATTGCAGCAAAAAGATACTTTTTACTGTAAAAAAAATTTCTGACTATTTTGTAGCATGAGAAATGTATGGAGAATATAATCAGGCACTGATGTCTTGTCTGTAGTCTTGGCAGAGGTTTGATAAACTGGTAGGAATGATGCAATTAAGATAGCTGAAACCATTCCACACGTCGCCTTCCAAATAAAACCAAAGGAAAGAAAATATATACAGCGTTAGGAGGAGAACCAGCCCAGTTATCAACAGGGCTATCTTTCCAAGTAATGAAGATTTTGCCTTTTGATTAGGAAATCTGAAAGAATTAAACTCAGTCATACAGTCATGCTGTGGGATGTAATGAATCTGAATGAAGCTGAACATCATCCCAAACAGAAAGCCACCGATTCTGGCGTAGTTATCAATGTATGGTAGAAACCCGATTAGAAACAGGAGTACGACAATGATGGAGTACTTGAGCATTTCGAGCCAGGCCCTGTCAAAGAAGTTCCAATGATAAACGATGAAAATAAGGAAGAACGCTATCACTCCAAACATTGATGCAGCTGGGCCAACCTGTTTAAATGAAAATTATGAAAATAGTTTAGTCAACAAAGTACACATTAGTGAGATTACCTCAGCAGAGTAGGGAACAAACAAAGCACTGATGATGTTTCCTCCAATTCCACTTCCTATGTAGAGCGTAGCAGTAGCAAGCCAACCAAGGTACTTCTCCAGATCTCGAAGGATGTAGAAATTGAAAATGATTGTCAATAATACGTGAAAAATCCTATCAAAAAAAAAACTCCAAATTAACTGAGTATTTAAAAGGATTGTTACCCAGCATGGAGAAAGACAGCCAGGCCTAGCCTTTGGATTTGGTCTGGGGTCTTACCAAAAGGAGTCAAGCCACAAATGCCCTTCAAACAGTTAACCTATGCATGCAATGAATCAAAATGGTTGCAAATGACGCGTGTGTACTTGTGAGCAAAGAAAAGCATCTTTATGAAACTTTCCTTCAAGGAAATCGCAGTGCTCCTGTGACGTGATTATACACTGAGCCTGTATCCCCACACAGCAAGGCCGCCCTGTTACTCGACAGGACAGGTGCTCAGAGTTAGAAGCCACCGAATCAGTGCATATCTAAATGAAGAGAATGTAAATGTGATGCTGTTTTTCTGCTTGAGTTACAAATAAGTTCTCCTGATAATAATAGTAATAATAATATGCTTACTGGCCATCCAGTTACATTGGTGGACATCCATC
>NW_003552195.1:0-2135 GCF_000090795.2 Amphimedon queenslandica | reverse complement strand
GGATGCCTTAACTCTAACAAGTAAAATCAAAATAAGGATATATTTTATAAATTAAATTTGTCTTATATTAGGTATTGTTGCCAAGTCAGTCACTTCAGATCTGTTCCAAATTTCTACTCCAGAAGCAAATAAAGCTAGGAAAACAGCCCTAGATCTTTATAAATGGTTATCAGAAAATAAAATAATAGCAGAACAGCACAACAACATTTTTTCCTACTTCTATAACATATGGACATCTTTACAACCAACGAATCACACTATTAGGGAAAAGGTTTGGCAAAGGTTCCTTTCATTCACTTCATCAATAGAGTACTCCCAAATCTGGTCCAGCCTATATAACTCGGCGAACATCACAGTAACATTATCAATTCTGTCGTTTCACGTCACGTACAGTTTTTTTATTGCTTTCTGGAAAAAGAAGTACCCAGTTGAGATAGTGGAAGTCAAAGAACCAAAGGATGATTTAACAAAAGATGAGGAATATGCATTGTGGTACATGTATGTGGGAGGGTACCTGATTAGAAAAATCAAAGACAAAATTGGACAAAAATAAGAGAGAGTTATATCAATACTTTTAGAAGACTTTGACGAGGATCAAGATAATGATGACGATGACAGTGGCGATCAACATCATCCAAAGGAATGGCTCAATTTAATTAATAGGGGAGGCTTGACAAAATGCTCCAATGACTTTTATGAACATCTGCTTACCATAGAGAAGGAGACACGAAAAGTTATTGTGCCTACAGCAAGAAACATACCACTGACTAAAACAACAGAAACAGTGTCAAAGTCTCAAATAGTACGGGAGTCTTGTATTCAATGATAACAGTGGCGGAAGGGGCTTTAGAAAGGGAAGAATCAGACAGAATCAATGAGTTGATAATATACTAATTTCTGAAAGTAAGGTGCTTTGGTCATGTAAACAAGTTGTTGGAAATATACAAGAGTCAAAAGAAAACAAACCTACAGAAAAGTAGAGGATTAAGAACATCATTAATAACATAGTCATAGACACCGTACTGACACACTTGTCACGTCCTTCTCAAGTATCTTCTCTGCTATCGCCATCTCATAAACTCTTTTCTTCTTCATTTCTCTTCTTTTACTTCTTCAATTCTCTTCTTTTCAGCCGAACTGCACCCTCCCTAAACCGGAAGAATTTTCTTTGCAACTGGAAAATAGAGGTGGGCGATACTGTATTTTTTGGAATCGATACGATACTGAGTATTTTCCATTCTGGTATTGCTGATATCGATACTATTTGATACGATACTAACCACACCCTTTATTAATTAATTTCAGTTAATTAACTACTATTATAAGCATGAAAATAACAAAATTTAATCAATAAAGGTGTGGTTATGGGTGTGGTCTCAGTATCGATGCTTCTGTTCCTAATATCGTGATACTGATAGAACTTGATACCAGCCCAGTATCGGTTGTATTGATAATATTTCGATAGTATCGCGCACCTCTACCGGAAAAGGTGTTACCCAAGAAAATGGCTGAACTTAGGTTGTACTTTGTTTTTAGCTGGAAATCTTTACTGGACCACTACTAAAGCTACTTTATGCTATCATTTTGATTACTTCAAGATCATAAATGAAATACTTTTAATGGAGAGTCAAAGTTCTATGTTCTATGGCAATAAAAGGACCATGTGTGACATTGCTAAATGGAAAGGAAAAGCAAGAAAGCTATTATTTCTATACCCGTAAGTGGGACAATGAATGTTTAGTTTTATAGTGTTATAATTATGGTTGTGGGACACAATGAACATGATAAAATGAATTATATGGCTAAGTACCAAGTTTGTAGTACAAATTAAAATTACAGTATTACGTTAGCTATCACTTGTCATGTATTAGTAGTCCATGTTGTTTAACCATGGGCCACAGTATGATGCAGATATGTTGCTAGATTTATTCTCTACATTTGCTGATGGTGTAAACTGTACATTGTTGTTTGTGTTGTGTTTATTTGACCTTCAAAATTATCACCAAAATTATTTTGTGATACATGTATAACTTACCGTTTAGCGGAAAATTTTCGTGGCCCAAAATTTTTGTGGATTTCGCGTTTTTTCAAAACCCACGAAAATAAAATCCACGAAAATCGATTTTATACGATTT
>NW_003552194.1:0-2136 GCF_000090795.2 Amphimedon queenslandica | reverse complement strand
CCTATCCATGCTACACAAGTGTAATTACCAAGTGTTGATACTGGAGTTGATGATGTTACTGGACTGAACCTCAGTGTACTAATAAATGATTTATCAGTAATAGACACAATGGGTAGTATAGATACTCCTTCACTGTCTGATACTAGTCTGTTCTCATTACCATTGTCTCTATACCAGGATACTTTAACTATACTGCTAATATTAGTGTTAGTAGTGTTAATATCAGTGTTAGTAGTAATATAACACTCCAACTGGTGAGAAGTATTTGATAAAATTAATGGGCGAGTAACAGCGATGAATACTGTCTTTATAAATGTATCTGTTAAAAAGTTAATGAATATATAAAAATTATTTGATGATAATAATTATGGGTACCTTTCACTGTAACTGATAGATATACTTGTTGAAAAGGACAATGAAATGGATTTTTGTAGGCTATAAGTGAACATATATACACTGTATTGTTGATTGACTGATCCACTGTTAATATGAGAGGATTTGTAAATGCTCTACCAGATGTATGTTCATGCCATGACACAACAACTTCTGATTTATAATAATTATGACCTAATGTACAATAATACTCTCTAATATCTCCTAGTCTTAGATTAGTATCAGAAGAAATATTCATGACAGGAACTAAATGAAAACATTTATTAAATTTTGATTACTGAAAAGGGCTAACCTTGAATGCAAAGATGTGATCTATTATTCACAACAGTATTACTAGTATTAATACTAGCTGCACAATGATATTCTCCAGCATCAGAGAATTGAACACTAGTAATATTCAGTGTTGTTACTAGACTCTTACTGTCATTATTAATCATCAGTTGTGTACTCCTATTACTAATATCAGTCCTATACTGATACCAGTAATGACTAATGAATGATGTATCAGGACCTATCCCAGTATTAAGACTGATAGTACAGGTCAGTACTACTGTAGAGTTTATGAATTTGAGTATTGAAGAGGGTGTTATAGTCACTAAATTAATATAAGTAGCTACAACATATTCATAATTACAATTGTATTTCCTGAACTCTTACCTTTCACTCTAAGAGTAATGACCTGTGCTTGAGTACTACAGTCAGAAGGATTAGTCTCAATCATTATTGTACAAGTATATTGTGTATTATTATGTGATGGTAGTATTGATGGTATCATTAGTGTATTATTGTTACTATAAATAGAACCATTAGTAAGTAGCCAGGATACTGATACTCCAGTAGGTACTAGTCCAGTGATACAATCAATTGAATAATATTGACCAAGGGATAGTTCTTCTGTTACTGGTGGTAGTGTCTTACTAACTGGTTGGAAACAAAAATAAATATTAGTAATTTTGTCTAATGCCTTACCTGTTACACATACATTGATATTGTTAGTAGTTACATTAGAATCAATCCCAGCACTACAATGATATACTCCAGCATCAGATACTTGTATTGAATCAATAGTAAGTATTGAAGTAAAGAGAATGTCAAAGTCCCTTATTAATGAACTATAGTGTGTAATATCAGTCATGTTATGATACCAAGTGACATTGGGCTGTATACCAGGACCAACAGGAGTATTAAGAAGAATGATACAGTCAATCTTTACTGTTGAATTGATTAGGAATGATAACTGAGAAGACATCACGATTGAATTCACAAATGTCCCTAAATATAATTTTAAATAATTGTAAAGAAGGATAAATCTTAATTAATTTTTTAATCAATACTTTTAATATACATCGTAATCATCTTGCTGTCTGGTAAACAAGTCACTGGATTGGTATCCACTTTTACAATACAAGTATATTCAGTGTTATGAAGTGATGGTACCACATTAGGTAGTATCAGTGTATTATTGTTACTGACAATAGAACCATCTGAATCAGTCCATTGTATCGATCTTATAGTAATTCCATTAAGTGATGAGAGATTTATGCACTGTATTGTTGCACTATATCCCAGTGATAGGTCTGTGAAGCTATCAGGGTTCTGATTAAAAGAAACCGGACCTACAAAACCAAAAACTAACGGCAGATTTATAGCATGAATATGTACCTTTTATACACAAAGGCTTTGAATCAGATCATACACTATTAGATCCATTAATTGATGCATTACAAGTATATACTCCAGCAT
>NW_003552193.1:0-2136 GCF_000090795.2 Amphimedon queenslandica | reverse complement strand
GAGCTTAGAACATGCTGTGCTAAAGTTATTGTTTATTAAGAACAAATTTCAGTTGTACAGAATGAATGAATGAATGAATGAATGACAGACACACACAACAACTACCTATACCTCGCGTAGGCGAGGCCAATTAGGGGTGATTTCGGAGCCATTTTTTGGGAAAAACCATGGGCTATAGTACAGGAAATTATTCAAAATTTGACCCATGTTTAAAATGGCCATAACTCGAAAAATTGAAGTTGGAATCAGCTCAAACTTTCTACATAGCATAAGTACATTAATATGTATCAGAAAATGTAATAAAAATTGGGGGTGATTTCGAAACCATTTTTTGGAAAAAACCATGGGCTAAAATGGCCATAACTCGAAAAATTGAAGTTGGAATCAGCTCAAACTTTCTACATAGCATAAGTACATTAATATGTATCAGAAAATGTAATAAAAATTGAGGGTGATTTCGTTGCCATTTTTTGGAAAAACCATGGGCTATAGTACAGGAAATTATTCAAAATTTGGCCCATTTTTTTTAAATGGCCGTAATTCAAAAAAATTGAAGTCGGAATCACCTCAAACTTTCTACATAGCATAAGTACATTAATATGTATCAGAAAATGTAATAAAAATTGGGGGTGATTTTGGAACCATTTTTTGGAAAAACCATGGGCTATAGTACAGGAAATTATTCAAAATTTGGCCCATTTTTTTAAATGGCCGTAACTTGAAAAATTGAAGTCAGAATCACCTCAAACTTTCTACATAGCATAAGTTCATGAATATGTACCAGAGAATGTAATATAATTGAGAGTAATTTTGGAGCCAGTTTTTGGAAAAAATCATGGGCTATTACAACACAGGGATTTTTCAGAATATGAATTTGCTACAATGGTATGTACATGTATAGCTCAAAAAATGAAGTCAAAATTACATGTACTAGTAGCTCACAACGTAATGACAAAAAAGTATATTTTAAAATTGGGTATTTGAACAAGATGCTGATAGTCACTTTGTACAGAATCAATACTATTATTATGTTTCATTTTATATGTGTTGCGTCTTTATTCTTAAAATTAAAGTTAAAACCATTTTTCAGCAAATGGGCCACAACTGGCAAAAAATTTTCTGATGCACAAAATATTCTTCTACTAGATTCTACATGCATGAAGAGTGTTTCAGGTGATTTTTAATTACTTGGGAGTTGATGAAGAAGATTTGATAGAGTCCAATTTTACATGATATTCCTGGACTTGATCCTTCAACACTTTAATCATTTTCTCTTTGTCAGAACTAAGACAGAAACAAAAAATAAAATCATTTATTTTAAAATCTTTTAGTAAATATTTATATCATAAAATTTTTTGATTATGGTGCACAAATTAAATGCTTTAATAACAATAATACAAGTACACCCAATCCTTAGTAAATAAGTACATGTACATGTACATGTACATGTATGGTCACAGCTTACACTTGTGCTGAGAGCAGTTCTTCAAGTTCTGTGATTCGTTTGATGTGTTCTTCACAATCTTTTTTCACCTGACGCATTTCTTTTGATAGACTGTCCCTCTCATTTGTGACCTTTTTAAGAGATTTATCTTTTTCTGTAAAATAAAAAAATAATTAGATCTATAATGAGGCTAGCAATTTTAATAAATGACAAAATAAATAGGAATAAAATACAATGTAGTGAGTGTAGTTGTAATAAAATATAGCACTTTAGCATCACACATAAACATAGAACAACACAATCTTTTCTCTTCTTAATTCTCTCTCTTTCTTACTTCATTTGTTTTTGTATCAATTGGAGCTCTTCTTCGAGTGATTTCGCTTTCTTTTTCTACTCTTCTGCTTCTTTTCAAAGCGATAATTGTTCCCATTTCCCAACAACATGTGCGTGAATGGGAGTGGCAAATAGATCTAGATCTATGATTATTGTTATGAATGTGTTCTTTGGAAATGTTGCAGGTTGTCTTCTTAGCTCTGTTCTCCCTCATTAGTTGTGGGATCACACAGTCTTGCACAAATGGTTCAGCTAGATTGGTAAGTGGGTCATTATGTGAATTATGCACATCAAAATTTTTAATGATTAATTTACAGTCTACTGACGGTCTTCCATATGGAGCAGTTGAGGCTTGTGTT
>NW_003552192.1:0-2136 GCF_000090795.2 Amphimedon queenslandica | reverse complement strand
GTGAGTAATAATAAACACAACAATTTAATGTACGTGTATCAAAGCAACATATCTACATATGTTTACATAAACTCTTCTTTATCAAAAATTACATGTAGCTATTAATTTTGGTAAGTGTTTGAATTGAACAGTCTAATGAGGTTCACAAATAATGTCATTGTGTGTGTTTCACATCATCTCTTCAAGATTCTTTATTTCCTGACTATTACGCCAATCACTCATAGCAGCTTTCTTTAGTTTGATGGCACCACATTTCTTCCAAGTATCATACAATATTGGTGAAGGATCATCTCCACTGTACATTACTATCAATTGAAGGTAAGGTGGTTTAGTTGGTGGCAGTGAATTGAAAATAGTCTCAAGAGAAAGAGTGAACTGATGAAGATTGTAGTCGTAATATATGACAATCTTCATATCATTTGTTGACACAATATTGATCAATGATCTTAAACTATTAGTGTTAGTATTAATATTGATATTAACAGTAATTTCATCTACTTTGATTGACTTCACTTTAGAAAATAAACAGAGTGCATCACTGCTCCTAATCTTCAATGATTTCAATACAATGTACTGAGGAAGAGAATTACACTCAAGAATATGAGAGAAACCATGCCAGGATGCATATAGCCTTACATCAAGTGATTTTAATTGTTGTTCAGTGTTGATAGCTAGAGGTACTGGTATAGGATCAGTAGAATCCAATGTAAGACAGACCCCATGCAATCTCAGTGTCACAGGATAAGGAGAGAGGAAGAATGCAGACAGTAAGGAACGGACACCATTAAATGAAGCGGATGGTGTACCAGAGGTAACTATACATGAGTAGTCTTTGATATGCAATTGCTTGAAACATGGTCGATACATAAGCTCTGATAAACATTGAATAAAGTCATGGTCATAAGCTTCAGACCTAATTGAAAGCCCAATTGAAACCACTTCTAAATTTTTATGGCATTTTACAACTTCTTGAAACTTTTTAGCATATTGACTATTTAGGAGACCCACATCTAATATCTTCAGGTCACATTGCTGTTGAAGGTAGTCCAGTAATAAAGCTTCATATTGACATAGATGTAGAAATGTGCATGATTTGATATGACGTCCATTCTCTATGAATATAATTTCATACAATTCCTTTGCGTTATCATTAAGTATTAGTATATGGTGGAATACTTCAACTGATGCTAGTAACTTAACTGCAATGTCACGATTAAATGATTTCAAGACATAGCAACTATAGAGTGTGTTATTGGTAACTATCTTGAGAGGAATATGTAAGTCAGTCATTGTGACGGCTAAGTCCAAGAAACGATTACGTGAATCCAAACTATTACATTGTTTAAATACTTCACTTTGGTATTTTTTTGTAGTAACTCGGTCAAAGCATCCCCACCAAACAACATTATGAAAGGTTGCTGTCTTGATATCATCATAGACTGCTTCCTTAACATGAGTAAAGTATACAGACAATTCTTTATTAGCTTCATAAAATGTAGCATGATCACATGTAAACATGTAGCTGAAGTATAAATCTTTCCATGAGAACAAAGAAATGAACTCATCCAGTGACTGACCCTTCAGTGACTGACCCTCCAGTGACCAACAGTCATTGTTACAGGTCCTTTCCTTGTAGAGTGTCTCCCATATCTCATCCATTAATATATCAGCAGTAACTGATGTACCTTCCAACTTATGTACATCTATTGCTGGTAGAAGGAGGAGGAGTTTGATACGAATAGAGCGAGGTAGTAAAGCTAGTCCAGGAATAGGTTTATCATCATCATCAAACAAGTTACCTATTAAATACAGGAGACACTGGATCAGAAGAGGAACTGGGAGAGAATCCATCAATAGTGTGTTACTATAGACTAGTGGTTGAATGAGACTTTACAGCTTCTAATCACTTGGTAGATTTGCTGGAACTTATTTGGGAAGAAGATAAATCTAGTGAATGCAGTTGGTAGATTAAAACTTGCTGGTAGCCTGGTACTTAGACCCAATGAATAATGACTCTGGATGGCCAGACTTTGATGTCTATTGCACAATAAGTGCTAGACCAATGACTGGGGCAGGCATGCTGCTTCAAGTGGACTTGTAATAGCATGCCTGCCACTGTCATTGGTTTAGCACTTA
>NW_003552191.1:0-2136 GCF_000090795.2 Amphimedon queenslandica | reverse complement strand
ATAGTTATACATGTATTATATATAGTTAGTTTCTTAAGGCTCTGCCACAAGTTGGTATGTGTCCTTCAGGCTCACCCTTTTAATTATAGTCTTTCATGTTTCTTTGTGTCATTGTGTGTCTGTAGAGTCTGTAAAGTTTTAATAATAATAATAATAATAATAATAATATCTATATCTATATCAATTTCATCCTAACAAGTATTAAATTAATTAAGTTCATTAATTATGTGATATTGTTCTCCACCCACTCACCTACTAATTGTAGTCCAGTTGACAATCAAATTTCATAAGAGGTGGGCACTAAATGGAGAGCAGAGAGGGGATTGATTTCACTTCTTCACTGCAGTCCACAACAGTCCTATATCTATGAGTGGACTCTGCATTCCATTGAGACTGTAGATACAATACCAAAGGGAAACGGAATCCGTATACTATAACCACGTGCTCACACATGGTGAAAATGCCTACCATCCCTTTGACTGATGCCACAGAGTAAGTACTCACTGTACTCTTGCTAATATTGCAGCAATTTATGAAAAGGTTATAATATCAAGGAATTGAGAAGTAAATGATTATAAAGTTGATAGAGATCAAGTGAGACGAGTTTAATTCACTCAAGGAGACAGTAAGTACCTCATACTATTAATAGTAACACTATTACTGATACTATTAATAGTAGCAATTATAGTAATTTTATTTCTTAAGGTCAATTCAAAATGCTGTCTTGCAACCATAAGTGCTGTATAATACAATGGTAAATGCAAGAATAAAACTCTGTTCTGTTATGTAGCACTTATGGTTGCACATGCAATATTGTGAATTCACCTTGTAATGACTGATAGGTCTCGATACAATACAGATACAGGCAAACCTCCGAAGAGCGGACACTTTGGGAAGTCAGCTATTGTCCTTTATTCAGAGGTTGTCCTCTTCTCAGAGGTTGTGTTGTGACCTCCCCCTGTTTCAGAGATCAGGTTTAGGTCAAGCATTAAGCTATAGCTACTGTATAATCTATAAATACTAGGCCTAGCATCATTATTATACTATAATAACTGCTCTAAGTGTTCTTATTAATTTAATGATTACTATTAACTTTAATATTGAGGGTGTGGCTTTCTATATTTCCGGAAATGTCCGTTTACAGAGGTAAAATCACATGTTTAGAAGCTTCTTTGTGCTTGTAAAACTGTCCGCTGTCCGGAGTTTAGAGGTGGTCGCTTCTGGGAGGTTGCTAATGTACAGTAAGATGGGCTATTTTCATCGGTGACTGCAGGTTTGTCCGCTCTAGAGAGTGTGTCCGCTTCTCGGACTGTCCGCTATCGGAGGTTTGACTGTATATAGAACCTGTATTCACTGGGACCATAACTTATGGAAATAAGTCACTGGCCTACTGCTATTGTCATTATTACCAAATTTGGTCAAAATACATATATTAATTTGTAATGGAAATGTAGTAGAGGAATTCATACCCAATCCCTAGTTCCCATGACATTGATAATAATCTATGAATATAATTCATTGATACACATACACCCACTTTTCTTGTTCTCTGGATATACACCCATCCTTTATACTGGTATATGAAATTAATCTGACCTGCTGCTGCAAAACTTATTCCTTTTCAAACTTGTGAAAGTTGTTAACTTTGCACTTTCTTCCAGCTTCCCGGCTTGTATAAAGTCCCTCTTTCTTTATTGTGGTGTAAGTGATCACTGAAATAGCTACACCATAAGTTTAATTCTCTCATTGTCCTCCATACTATAGTACAAGATGATTGATGTCTCTCAATGGAGATCAAGTATTGGACTGTGGAACTACTGTCAAGCTGCCTCCAGTAGACCAGCTAATGGCCACCACTCTCACTCATTCAAAGCTGCAGTAGACAGCAAGTCAGGCAATACTACATCAGGAGAGAAGACATCTAAACTACCAGCAGCTCTGTCTCTTATTGCTTTCCTCCTCCTCCTCTTTCACTCTCTCTCTTTATTAAGACACATCTTGATGATTCCTCCAACAGGTAAACAACAATTGCAACTTTGTACTTGTATATTTACTGGTATTTTATTATTAGGTAACTGCTACCAAGTACAATGTACTACTGGTGTTACCGTTACTGATACAAATTACCTCCAGTCA
>NW_003552190.1:0-2138 GCF_000090795.2 Amphimedon queenslandica | reverse complement strand
TGCTCATCTGTTTTCATACCATGTTTGTTACCATTATTACTGATGTTATTATTAGATTATTTTCTTTATAGGGACTGGAATCACATCATCATCCACATATTCCTCAACTACATTAGATCTACATACTTCATTCACTTCACTTGGCACAAGTCACATGTTCACTTCAGTGGCTTCACCTTCTCCATTAACTTGTACATTATCTGGTTGTGAGAGGTGTGACACTACTAGCTCTAACTGCTGTCAGGTTTGTTCATCTGGCTATAGCTTTATCAGTGACAACTGTGTTTGTGGTATGTAAGCCTGTTATTATCAAAATACTATGATTTATATACACTGTGTTATATATAGGCATTCAAAGCACAGCAGGAATACCAGTTTGGAGTATAGTTATTATTTCTGTGTTGTTAGTAATAGTTATTGTCACTGTCTTACTATTGATTATGTGTACTATTGCATTAGTGAAAGTGAAGCACAAGAATACACAAAGTGATCAGCCTAATCAGCCATTTTACGACTACAGTAAATAATACATTAATATACTCAATGCTTTTATCATTTTATACAGTTGATGTTCAGCAAAGAACTGGTCCTACTGTACCTGATCCTGTTAAAGGACACAATTCACTTTCACTCAATCATTCAGTGGACATGCAAACAGATCACAATCCATGCTATGCAGTAGCAATGGAAGAAACTCAACTAGTCCCCAACCCCAGTTATGCCTCAACTACCATTCAGCAATGAACTCAAGGGCTCCAGTTGGGCTAATGCACCAAATATTAGTGTAAACTGATTAATTATTATTTTGAGTCACCATTTTTTTCTACTTCAGTGACTAGTTTTAAATTATGTTATGCATTAATTAATAGCAGTCTTGTTTGTACCTTTTAAAGTTACGGTATTTTGTATCAATAATAATTGGATCATGTACAGTCATTGACAACATGACATGATCCAAGGTACAGCCAATTGCTTTGGTAATGTATCACTTAAATCATCTTCCCCACCTTCCAAGATATAACCTTGAGAAATGTAAGTAATGACAACATAAGCTCTTTGCCAGTGCTGCTTGGTTGGCAGCATAGGCGGCTGCAGGCCTAGGCATTGGGGGTCATTGTCTAGGCTAGGTTAAAAGTTAGACCGGAAGCAGAAACAAAGGATTTTAAGCCTATTTAACCCTTTTACCACACCCCTTTAATTAGAAATGCCTACTAGTCGAGCTACTAGTAGTGAGGTCTCGTTGGTTTTCTCTTAGCTTGCTTTCTTTAATGAGACTAGGTAAGGCGTCACACCTTCAGCGAGTGGACTCAATCTAGATTTACTATAATAAATTATAGAAATTTTCTGGTCTAATCATGATGCAAGAGGCTAGGGTATGTAACAAATGTCAGTTTGGTGTTTCATTTATAGAATATTTCCGTTTTCCATTTTAGATATTTTTGGGACAAGTAAAGAGAAATGATTGCAAGAGTAGATGTATCCCTTGTGTTACTTGTACTCTGTTTGATGATATGTCCTTCTTCTTCACAGATTTCATCATGTAAGTGCCTTAATTAGTTATCATATATGAGTGTGTATAACTTGTATAGCTTATGATGTGACTAACTCTTCTTCTTTTAATGGATCTAATCTCACTACAACTGACCCTAACTGTCCTACTCTGAATAATTGCTTTGGTAATACTACTAAACTAAATGATGGAGACTTTGGCCCAATGGATTCACTCAATGGTCAATTAGGAAGATTCTTTGCTTTTAATCAGAATAACAGTAGACTCACCTTCACTGTGTTCTCTCCTGTATCAACAGTAGAACTGTATTTCTTTAATTCTCCTGCTGACGGTATTGGACTGCCTCAGTTGAAGGTTAGTAATGCTGGCCCTATTGTTCCTTATTTCTTCTCTAATAATGATGAACTGACACTAACTGACTCTCAACTGAGAACCGTCGCATTACATCTCAATCAAAGTTTACCAGAAGTTCAGATTGATTTCACATTCCCAGTCAACAGTAGAATTGATTGGTTTTTAGTCAGTGAAGTTCAGTCCTTTAATGGTAAGATACTTAATGTGTGGTTGATGTATTATTATATTATTATTAACAGGTAGTCCTGTATCTGCTCCAATGGAAGATATTGTA
>NW_003552189.1:0-2138 GCF_000090795.2 Amphimedon queenslandica | reverse complement strand
TCTCATTATCTCATTATCTTGAAGTGAATATATTTAACTGCCTGAGGTTAGGTGTACAGGCCTGTGTACTACCTCGGGGTCCTTTTGACCTTACTATAACTATGGTACATGGTGATATAAACTATTATTTTTACAGACCAATCAATTGCAACTATTAAATAAGACAATAACCGTTTGACCATTATTTTTACCAAAGTCTATGCTTAAATCAGTCGCCTTTTCGGAAAGAACAATATTTTTTCAATTTAATTTAAATTAGATAATTTATCATTATGATAAAGTACTTAAAAGTACTTAGTATTTTTATAAGTACTTAAAAGATTTAGGTGCACGGCAAAGTACCCAAAAACTGTGTTGTCTAACTGATCACAGGAAAGATAACTCCCACATTCAGTGCTAACATAACATGAGTGAAGTACGCAGACAATTCTTATAAATTCATTTTTATGAAAAGAAGGAAATTAGAAATCCTGTCCAGAGCCTCTCTTGCTTACTTTTTTGAGGTACTTGCATACAATTTCCCTTGGTATAAATATAAAAGAATGCTCTGTGTTGTGAATGATTAGCACCTCTTTCTATTAAACTCACCTTTCTACATTTTTCTAAATGATAGATGAGCCTTTTACTCCTAAACATATGTGCTGGCTCGTACGGGAAAAATACTATTAGCTGTTGAGGATCTCCATTCTTCTTATGGAGGAGGCTCCGTTTTTCTAACTGGCTGATAATGGTGGAAGAATTTAATGTAGTATTGCTTGGTCCTGTCATTATTAGATATGTAAAGGTGAAATGAAGTATAAATCTTTTCGTTTAGTTTTTAGTGGACACTGAAGTAGTCTGTCCTATCTGAAACAAAAGATAGCGCTATCAGAAAGAAGACAGAGTGAATTACAAGCTGGAATATTAAACTAGGGATTTTAGCAGGAATGGCCCTATCACATGGTGCTTGTGATTTATTCAGTTTGCAAGTCTATGTCTCGATTCCTCTGTAAATGTGATCTTATAACATGATATATACATCCATACATCTTTATCCTTCTCCCTGTGTCTTCTTGACGATTTTCTAGATTGTGCTTGCTCAGCCTTGCTGTGAGATTGATCAAAACAGTAGAGTTGGCTTTATAGTTGAGGTAAAAAAAAATAAAAGGACTTTGCTTTCAAATTCTTTGTCGTTGTATGTGATACGAGTGCAAAAATATGCACATATTCAACGAGAGAAACTAAGGTATAGACACAATGGAATAGCTGTTATCATCGGAATAAATCAATTCAGCTACAATAAGAAGGGACGGCATATTCTCAAGAGTCGTCAAGCATGCAGTTATGACATAAAACGCTTTGAAGAAATATTTAATAAGCTACAGTACAAGGTCAGAAGTATTAAAGACATTTCAGCATCAAGCACAAAAACCATCATTAAAAAAATTCTCTCAATGATCATACTCACAAGTGAAAAAAGAGGGACCTCGAATAAGGAAAGAACTTCAGTGCCCAGTAACACTGGGACACTCAGGCTTGATTGCAACACTGCAATCAAGAAGTTCATTGATCCTGACACAGTTCAAGACACATTTAGGACGATCACAAGGCAGAAATTGATTGAGAACAAAGTTGAGTTAAATGTGGCAAGGGCCTATCTACAAAAAAACCAACAAAGAGCTGGAACACATATAAGCAGGTAAAACAACTTTTACTCTACTACATGAACACATGCAGATAGCAAAGTTGCAATGAATGGGTGAGGAGAGAGAATGACGATGAGCTCATCCTGATAGACAAAGCAAGGGAGGGATATGGCATCATTTAAAATGTTAGGGAGCAGAGTAAGAGGATGAATATCAAGATGAGGAATTTCAAGTATATTACAAACAACATTAATTTGTTGTATACATGTGATGCTATTGTCATTTAAACATAATGTTTTGATTGCAACATCATGAATGTACAAGGTTCCTAAAGAGGAGCAATCCTTATGAACATTAGAATGCTGGCCTGAACTATCATTTTCTTTCCCACATAATGGCAATAGCTAGTCATTTGTGAATGTTATCATAGATACTATGATGTCATGAAGTTCTCGCGTACAACTGGCGTCAAGTTTCAGCAACAGTCTTATGCAATATACATGATTTTAGTAT
>NW_003552188.1:0-2138 GCF_000090795.2 Amphimedon queenslandica | reverse complement strand
CATGAGCGAAGACACTCAGATAATGTTTCAAAGTTGTTTCTATTAGCATCACATCCACTGTAAATGAATTGCTGGCATTTTCTTTCCTCTTTGTTAAAATACCAACGTGTTACATTACCATCACAGCTACCAGGATTAACTGGTAGACCACAAATATCTAACACAATTATAGAATAAATTCATTTTTATTAAATGATTCTACTTCTTACCACACTGACTAGTGATATCATCAAAGAGTGAATAATGTCTAGCAGTACATTCACCAGTACTAATGCACTTGTCAACTTCACATTTACTGTTTGGATATGCTGGACACTCTGAGCCCTGGCATGGGTCTACACTGCAATGTACTGGTAAAGACTTATTCTGTGGACAACCTATAAAATTAAATGAATAAATATTATGCATAGAAGTCTTGATATACATACCACACTTATCAGTACAAGCTGCCAATGATGTGAACCTGTTGCTGTTTCCTTCACAACCACCATAAGAAAACAACTGACACTCTTGAGCAGTTGAATTGAAGAACCATCTTGGATAGTTACCTTTGCATGGTCCAACACTCAATGAAAGACTACATGTGTCTAAAAATGTAAATTAAGATGTATTGTATTTGGATTTTTATGACCTAGGGGCAAACAAAACCCTCCAGGTTGTTCCTAAAAATTGTTGTACACATGTGCCATGGACTATTATAGTGTATGGTCATAGCTTGAAAAATTTTAGTTGGAATTGGCTTAAACATCATAAGGACACCAATATGTATCAGAAAATGTAATAAAATTTGGGAGCAATTTTTTGGAAAAACCATGGGTTATAGCCTATTTTTTTTCTGAAAATTGGCTCATTTAAAGAAAATGCTAATAACTCGAAAAAAATTTCTGAATCAGCTCAAACTTTCTGCATGGCATAAGGACATCAATATGTATCAGAAATTGCAATAAAAATTTGGGGTGATTCCAGAACCATTTTTTGAAAAAAACGTGGGCTATAAGAAACAAGCCAATTTTTGGAAAAAAAAACCAAGGCTATAATAGCCTTGGGTATTTTCAAAAATTGGCGCGCTTTTAAATGCCTAAATTTCCATAATTCTAAAATTTTATTTCGAAATCAGCTCAAACTCTCTACACAGCATAAGCACATCAATATGTATCAGGAAATGTGGGCTGAATTTGGAGCCACTTTTTGGTTTAAGTTTCTAAATTGACCATATAATGTATAACCCAAAATATTTTCATTCAGAATCAGCTCCAACTTTGAGCATAAAGTTTGAGCATAGCATGACATCAAGACAAACCCTAAGAGATTTTGTAATAAACACTTAACTAAGCATACAGGTAGTAAAAACAATTTTAAGGATATTTTACACTAATGTACTCATTATAACTAACCACAAGATGTTGGAGGAATACAATGATTAGTTAACTCATCAAGAACTGTCCCAACAGCACAGCCACAAGAAGGTGAACAGGTAACTGGTGTAGTGCAATGGGTTGGTGAGGGCATCCTGCAGGTAGGAGTACAGTTTGAAGGACAAGACAATAAGGACTGAGTTCTAGGACATGCTATACAAAATAATAAATTCAGTACATAAGAATAATATTAATTTGCACTTACAGCAAATGTCAGTGACTTCTTTTCCATACTCATAGAACCTGGCTTTGCAACCACCACAATAATCAGCTAGACACTGTGAATGAGGGAAGTTAGGGCAAGATGATGTTAAGCAGGGATCTTGCTGACACTCCTCTAGTTTCATATTACTAGGACAGCCTGTAAGTTTCATTAAAATTATGACATTAAAATTTCTATTGTTTTAAATTATATATATTGACTCACTACATGTGTTTGAGCATTCCACAAAGTTTTTAAAGTTGTTTGTGTTTCCACCACAGCCAGTATATTGAAATGTAAGGCATTGCTCTTGAGTTGTGTCATAGTAAACTCTAGTTTGTGAATCAGTGCAATTGCCAGGATTTTTACTCATTTCACAAGGATCTATACCCAAATTAATGAAATCAATTTTGTTACAAATTGTGTATAGTTTTAAGCAAAAAATTGCTCTATTGCATTAAATTTTAAAATACATATCAGAGAATTCTTTCCTAGTAAATTACGCTAGTACATAATCTTTG
>NW_003552187.1:0-2138 GCF_000090795.2 Amphimedon queenslandica | reverse complement strand
GCCAATGACCCTGTACTACAGTACAGGGACTTTGGCTTAATTTTGAAGCAACTTTAAAAATTTGTAAAAATCTGATTTTAATCGGTACCAGTTCAAACTTTCTACACAACAAAAAAATATGTAAAAATAAAAATTTCTATAGACCACCCTAGGCGAGAATTGAATGCGTAGGAAGATTATTAGAAATTTTTACGGTTGTAAGGCGTGGTTTAGGATGAAATTAATTTCGGCCGCCATTTTGGTTGGCAACTTTCAATGGAGAACAAACGGGCCGACATAAAAACAAACCTGTATTAAGAATTCTGGAGCAAATTTGACCAAATCCTTGACAGGAGAAGCTTATAGGCAGCTGTTCTTTCTTATAACAAACGCTTTTTAGCTATTGATAGAGCTACAGCAGGTAAGTGAGGCATTTTCTTCGTGCCTCCATTGACTTCCATAATAAACTTGCCAACCAAAATGGCGGCCAATTATGATGTGTGGGCAGATACCGTATATAAAATTAATGAAATTCATAACTTTTCCAATTCACGCCTAGGGTGGTCTATATACTAATAATTTTGGAAAAAATCACCATTTATATGGTATTTCGCTTGCAGCTCATAGCCTACTTTTGACAATTCATAATGAAGCTTTTCTTGTATATTTAATAGTTTAATTTTGTGTTCTAACACTGTACTATTAAACAAAACAAGCGTAACAGGGTAAAAAATATTTCTATAATTGATTTCACCACCTTGCAAGTACAACTTGGTCATTATTAAGACTTATAGAGGTTCTCTCTACCTTATAATGCTTCTAGAGAAGTCTTTAGACAGTATCTCTATGCTCTCTTGCTGTTAGAAAGCTCTTAACTTTGTCCCATTCGTAAGCCTCCATTTTGTTTGCCGTGACCACACCCACTCACGTAAAGGAGCGTGGGCGGATGGTTGCTAAGGCTTGTTATTTCTCCAATACAACGTGTATAGAAGAAATGTAAGTGTGGACATACAAATCATAGATATACTACACAGATATACTATATATATATACTGTATATACTGTACAGGTCTGTATATACTGTATGACCTGTTTATACTATACAGGTCTGTGTAGTATATCTATGTACAAATAAATATATATACCATATATACATAGTGCGACGATGAATTCAATTATAGGAACGACCTGGGGGCGAAGCACCCAGGTTCGTTAACAATTATAACAATAAAGAATTCTCTCCTAGTCATTTGTGATGAAATTTGGCCTGTGATCAAAGGCTATAGCCTTTGGTACATTGTAGTTGGCCCAATTTTTTAGCAACTTTAAAAATTCATAAAAATCCAAATTTGATCAGAATTAGCTCAAAGTTGATGCACAGCATAAGGGCATGTATATGTACCAGAAAAAATATTATTCTCTTCTAGCTATTTTTGACGAATTTTGCCTGTGACCAAAGCCTATAGCCTGTGGTCATTCGACCAATTCTAGGCAACTAGTTCATAGGACATGTACATGTGCATGCATATGTATCAGAAAAAATTATAAAAATAAAGAATCCTATGACATGCATGTGTTCTATGAACACATGCATGTCATACATGTCATGCATGTGTTCTATGACCTGGGAGTGAAGCCCCCAGGTCGTTAATTAGTACATGGAATTTGATGAAATACACAAGAACAGCTTCATTATGGATTGTCAGAAGTAGGAAATGAGCTGCAAGCTATGCCAGCCATAATGACTCAGATGTCTTCTGACTATTATGATTTATAAGCACAATCCATCACAGGTAAAGAACTAAGTCTAACAGAGATATCATCTACTACAATTGTGCACATGATATCACTACTATTTTGTGGGGAGTTTGCTATGATGATAGCAAGTCATTGTACATGTACACTAGCTAAAGTCTATTCACTTTCACCTGACCCCTGGCTTTTTTCAATTAATAAATAACTATGTCACATCCGCATTCTTTACGTATTTGTGGTTTTGGAATTGTTTTTGTTGCACGGAAGGGATGCAGATAAGTATAGCAGCTGAATTTAATCTGGCTGTTCTAGCTGCATAATTGCGGTCAAAGGTATGTAATTGAGTTTATACGGGGACATCCAAAAAAGGCTAAAGCCTTATCATTTTGACCCAATCTTTTTAT
>NW_003552186.1:0-2138 GCF_000090795.2 Amphimedon queenslandica | reverse complement strand
GGAAGGGTCTTCAGCCTCACCTTGCCCAGAAGTGGTGTTATCAACAATTACAGTACCTTCAATTAAAGCACTGAAATCTTTATCTTGATAATGCTGTTCAAGTTCTTTCTTTATTTCTAATTTTCTGTCCTTTACACAATCACCATGAGTACCAACACAATACATTCGTGGAAATGCACAAAAACCTCCTTCATCATCATATGTCATTAGGTGACCATGAATGTTAGCCATCCAATTCAGCATGTAATTAAGTGTCGTCATGGGAACCTCTTCTTGGCCAATCGTCTCACCTTCAATATTAATAACTGATTTCCAGTTGGACTCCAAATCCTTTTCTGCATCAAAAATAAGAAAGAATAATGTACGAGAAGTGAGAAAAACCGGCAAAATCTCAATAAAAGGCGGCTGGCCACCACAATCCCAAAAATGAAGAAATGGCTGTGGCTTTAGTGGCGAAGTGGGATTTCTTTTAATGTAAGAAAGAGCATCAGAAACAATTTTTTCAACTTTATCAATAATGTTGCTATGTGTTTCTGGGGCAGACTGTGAACTTTCATCATGAGCATATGCAGTAGTATCAGAGTCTTCAAGTTCTTTCTCATAAACAGCCAATATTAAACCAGCTAATTCTTCGATTTCATCCTCATGTGATACAGCTCTCCATTGATCTTCATTGAGCGTGTGCCACTCGTGTGTGAATGGACGAACTTGACTAATATCTGATACGACAGTACTGGTAGTGGTAGGTTCCCATGGCAACTTCATAAGAGAACGTTTAAAGCTTGTCTTCCCCACTCCAGCAGTGCCCAGAAAGAGAACACGTGAATAAGCAACATCCATTGCTCCTTCAGCCAATGCCGTTTTATATGCATTAGTTGTATCTCTTCTGGTCTAAAATAAACAACATACCATAAAGCAGAATAAAATTTGATGAAAATTTTGAAAAAAAAATTTAAACTAAATTGGTGTGACAGGGTGAAGACTAACAATAATATTGATGTTATTCCAAGTATTATTTAGTCAACAAAAATATAGTATCTTGCAAGATCTGTTTAGATAGGCAATAATTTTTTCTGCTTTTATGGTACAACTACTACTGTATTATGTATATAGCAAAAAATTTTTGTGGCTCAAAATTCACGAAAATAAATTCAGCAAGAATTAATTAAATACGGTTTAACATTAATAAATTACAAACAAGTGTGTAAGTGTACAATATTTCTAATATTGCTTTTACCACTTTGCATGCATTGCTGGGTTTTCATTAAAGGTCACCATACACCATGAAACACCTTTTATACAGGAGTCAATGGAGCTGAAACATGTTACATGAAGTTGAAATTTTTCAACTTTATGAAACATGTTTCAAGCTCCATTGACTCCTGTATAAAAGATGTTTCATAAAACTAATTTTTATGAAACAAGTTTCATGGTGTATGATAGGTTCTCTCTACCTTCTAATGCTTCTTTTTGACATTATATACATCGCACATGGGTGAAATCAATTATAAGAACGACCTGGGGACTTTACCTCAGGTCGTAAAAACCAAAGCCATGTTGGACTCTCAAGTTAGACAGATGCACAAAAATTTCTGCAGTGTGTGTGTGTGTGTGTTATATCAATGATCATACTAAACAGGATCATAATAAAAAATATAAACCTGACCATATCAAAGGAATGGTGTGATCGTGTGTGTGTGTGTGTGTGGTGATTAATTTAAATAAAATAGGACTGAGAGTACATAAAATAAATGAAAATTTTAGACACACCAACTGTTTTATAAAGAAAGGTAAGAGGAATGCTTTAAGTCCACTTACAATGTAAGAAACAAAGTGAGACAACATAGCAGGTACAAAAGGAAATGCAACAATGCAAATTGGGATTTAGGATTCCAAAAATATCTTAATGATGCCAGACACATAATTAAGCTTCAAAATCAATAGCTGTCATGGTATACAATAGCTATCAATGCTATCATGGTATGGTAATACTTATGATATTACCATATTTTCTTAAATAAAAGCCCGGTCGTCTATTTCTTAAAGGGTAAGTTCCGTGCATTTTTGAGGTTTTTTTTATTGGCTTAATATGATTGCCTGACCATACTAATGATGGGTTCCAACTCCCATTGTCTGAA
>NW_003552185.1:0-2138 GCF_000090795.2 Amphimedon queenslandica | reverse complement strand
TGCTAGGAATTTTTGGTGTATTTGCTTGTGTGTTTAGGATCGTTGTTCATTTGAAACCGATATGATGCTGGTATACTTTGAAAAAGATGACTAACCAGCCCCTCCTCTAGAATTCTACAGAATCGTGGAGCTGTGAGTGTCCCTTTGAATATGATTAATGAAGGGAGTCGTTCCACTCTTACTGATCTCTGCCCAAACATGAAACTTCAATGGATGCTTAGGTCTTCCTTTCAGTTTCCTTGGCTCATTTCTCTTACGAAAGCAAAGTTTGCCATGCAAGTCTAACTGTACTGAGCATTTGTCAGTCCATGTAACATTGTTAAGTGTGTCAAGGTTCACTTTCTGTTTCAAGCACCACTCCAAATGCTTCTGTTTGTTCATCTCTCTGATTAAGACGTGCTTCTCATTGAACTTCAGACTCATTGGCACATAGCTGAGATCTTAGCCTCTGATTATGTAGATGTGCTTTTCACTGAGCTTCTGACATTGGCATATTGTTGCTGAGATCTTAGCCTCAGTTTACAGACATTCTTTTCTTTGAGACTCTCACTAATAATCATATCTTTCTTAAGATCTTTGTCATTCATCAATTACACAAGATTATCTTTGAAATCAGAATTCAATTTCTATGGACCATGTCATTCTTGCAGATGTCTGATCTGGCTCAACCTTTATTCTTTTTTTAATAGACATTCTTTCCATCTCTGTTGCCTTTTCTTATCTCCATAATACATGGTACATTTTTTTACTATTGCCAACATTTTGTAGCAGTGCAGAGTGCTAGTAGGGCCCGTGAAAAAATGTCTCTTCTTTTTTTGTGTCGCTATGCTGTTGCAGTGTTTGTAGTTTGTGCATTTTTTAGTTTGCAGACTCTGACACCTACTAAAGTCAAACTCTGCTTTTAGCGACTCTTTGAACAGAAGTTTCCACCTTCAAAAGATACATCTTACATGTTTTGTTGCATGGTTATATTGAATCACAGTTTTAATATGGTGTAATATGATTTGCCAGGGAATTATGATTATCATTATTCATTAAAATAGTATTAACTTTATTGGGGCAAGCCTAAGCAAATAGCATTAAAGTCTTGAACTATCAGAAAATTAATATTTTCATTATCTTGACAGATGATCGAAATTCCTAAAATCCACTTTGCACCTACATTGAAGGATCAACAGTGATAAAGGTAATAATACATGACTAATCATAGTTTTTACCTGCAGCACTAGTTACATGGTAAGCACTCATTCTATTATTGCTAGAATGCTCCTTATAATCTGGCTGCATTCGCATTCTGTGTTGCTGGCTACTAGAAAGCTGATCAGTCCAGAATTCAAATGTTATATATACTCGCCACTTTGTTTGCCATGACCACACCCACTGTACGTAGGGCGCTTGGGTGGGTGGTTGCTTAGGCATGTTAATTCAGTTATTTCTCCATTACAATGTCTATAGGGGAAATGTAAGTGTGGATATACAACTATATAAATATAATATAGAAAGCATGACGGTGAAAACAGTCTTAGAAACGATTTGGAGCAACGCTGCCATGTCATAAACAAACTTTTGTGTGTATGGTGGCAAAGGTGAATCTAGATCTAGGTTTTGCCAGGGTAAATTTTACTCAATACCACACCTGTGTCGTTTGGTCATTGGAAAGGTTAAGTTGCACTAAAATACTGTTATAATCTTATCGTAACTATTATAAATATTACAACATTAACGAAAGATTGAGTAGAATTCACTGTGTATGAATTTGTCCAAAAAGTCATGGAAAAAAGCACAATTAGGAATCAAAACAATCGATTATTTCAACAAACTAACTATAACCATACAATCACAGCTTCACAAATTCTGGATAGTAAACATTAAAATGCATAATAAGGAGAAGCAGCTTCAGTATTCTTAGCTTACTGTGACATGTACTGTTTGTATCATGTGTATCTGGATCATGTTCATTTCGGCAACCTCTATTTAGTTGTCCTTAAAATTTTTAAAATTCCTAATAGGTTTACTATAGGATTTTATTAGTCTTTGATTGTTTTAATTAATAAACTGTCACTGGCTTACAATTGTCACTACATGCTACTTTAAATTGTTTTGTTTTTTGAGTTATCTTTTCAGTAACAACTATATCA
>NW_003552184.1:0-2139 GCF_000090795.2 Amphimedon queenslandica | reverse complement strand
ACTGCGTGTTACATTTAAAAAATAATCTTTAAACTTAACAGAAACAGCATAACTCAATTAATAAAACAAGCTTGCCCGTAGTGCAGTTATTATTGTCAGTCTTATGGTTGAACCTATATCTCTAAAGCCTGATTTATACTGCACAATTAATGTAAGGTAAGGCTATACAGGAAGTGCTGTATATTCAATGGCCACCGTTTCAGTAACGTAAAATAGAGATAATTTCTATTCTTATCTTACGTAAACGGTTGCCATTGGTTTATATAGCACTTCCTGTCTTAATGTATAGCCTTACCTTACCTTAATTGTGCAGTGTAAATCAGGCTTTAAGCATATTGTAGCCATATAATGTAAATTACTAATTTTCTCTGTAATTAGATTCATAATGTTGAACTGTATATGGTTATTTGAATGTTTTTCAGGAATCGATGCAACAAGATGATTCACATTTATCCCTTGATTTGATGACCACACAAGAAATTAGAGAACCAAATGTTGAGGAGAGTATAAAGAGTACATCATCATCAACAGCACCACTTATTTATAATACTGAGTACAGTACCGATTCTACTGATACTGACAGTAAAGTATCTATTACTTTTGCTGTTAGCAACACTGCTGCTGATGTTAATGCCAATATTGCTGCTAATATTACTGATACTAGTGCTATGCCTATTGTTGATCAACCTGTTGTGTATGATAAAGTTACTGGGGATATTAATAAGGTAGACTACATGTGTATTTTAACATTAAGTAAATGTTTAAGGCCTCATTTACACGACTATACGCTGGCCAAATCTGCATCATTTTTGCTAATACTGTTTTCAGGTGTTTACACTAACCCAGCACACCAGCAGCTACGTTTTATTAGAATTTATTGTTTGTTTATAGAAGTATACTTTTTGGTATTTGTTTTTCTTTTGTTCGGATTTGATATGCGTTTTCTTGTGTTTTAGTGTAAACGAGACCCTTATCCAACTAAAAATATATCAGTTTTAGTTTGAAACATAGTCATTTAAACCAGGCCTAATTCTTTTATATTTATCTTTTAGAGAGGTGGTATCACTGTTAATACATCTGATGAAATGTTAACTAATTTTGGTTCTGCCATTCCTCCTCCTTCATATGCTGCTACCATTGCACAAGAATACAGCACTACTGTGAGCAGTCCTCAATTTATAGTACCAGTACAAGTTACTGATGCTGCTGCTGCTGTGGTTCATGGACAATATGGTATTAATATAAATTTTTACCTTGCATGGTTATCATTTATTTTTCTAACAGAAAAAATTCCACCAAAAAACATTGAAGATATTAATACTTCAGTAGAAGATGATACTTGCTCTACTGATGGTAAGGATTACAATAGTAATATATAGTAATAAACATAATATTCTTCATTTTTTAGCTGAAATTGTGCAGCCAAATGCAACATCAGTTCCTTTAGAAAAGGCTGATGTAGATGATCGTACAGGATCTATTACTAATATTACTATTACTAATATTACTAATAACAGATTCTCACCTGTTCACTTTCCAACAGAAAATTCCTTTGTTAATGAGTCACTGAGTATTGAAGAGAAACCAGGAGCACTTGTAACAGGCATTATGTTAAATATTTCTACTGAAGTGGTATAACAATTAATATTATATTCATGACAAACTTCATTGAATTATTTTTTATTATCAACAGGCTGCTACAAGTTGTGAAGTAATAACAAGTAATGAATACAATACACCGAATGTTTTTGAAGATAATTCAGATCATGAAAATCATGGGGTAATTACTATTTTAAACAAGACAGTACTTTATTTTGTTTAAATTAGGTACCAGAAGTAATGCCAAGCACTTGTAATAAAGTAAACTTACTAACACAAATTCTTCGTTATTTTTTGTAGTGGTGTGAGCAATCCTTGTTGTGTTGTTGTGTTGTGTGTCCATATACCAGTATATATATAATGCACCAAAATCTTTTACTTTATGTAATGTATATGTATTCAATCTTTTTGTTGATTACTGAATGCATAAAAGTTGGTTTTTATATAATTGATCATACAACAAGTTTTATAATGCTATTCATAGGTATTTTATGTCTGATGATTGTACAGAGGTTTTAGCCCAATTTTGGAGAAAATAAA
>NW_003552183.1:0-2139 GCF_000090795.2 Amphimedon queenslandica | reverse complement strand
CGCCGTAATGCCATTGGATTGGAGTATAGTAAAGGTGGTTGGCTAGTGTTGCTCGATAGAATTTGCTTTATTGAGGCTTTCTTCACCGGTCGTCCTGATCTCTGTCATGAGGTACTTTCTCTGGTATCCACTGGATTAGAAAAAGCAGCTGAGTCTTGCCGTTATCACCAGGAGTCTCTTGGGGATTTAAAAACTGGATTCTACTCAGGAGGTTGTGATCACATTCATTTCACTCGTGATGGGTTTATTTACTACCGCTCTAATTATGAGAAATTGTCTTTAAGGCAATCTTATTGGTTCGATAATAGTAAGTTTGTGTAGTCTAATATAAATAGCTACTCTATTTATTTATAAATTAATTATTTATAATTTTTATCTTCCTGTGTGCTATTAGGTAATGATGTTCAAATATCAAATAAAGAAGTGAAAGTGGAGGTTGATCGGCTACAATCAGTTGATAACTCACCTCTTAACTGTGAGTATTATTATTAGTATTGTATTCACAACGTATCCCATTGTGTATAGATTACACTGGACCAGACTACCGGAGTGTCATAGAAGCTATTCATCATGTTTCTAACTGGGAGGATCTGGGACTAGCATTACAACTTGATCCATCAAGCATAGATGCTGTAAAGAGATCATACAATCAAATTGTTGAGGAGTGTCGCAAAGAAATAATCAAGAAATGGATGATGACCAATGACCATCCCTCATGGAGGAGCCTCTGCCTTGCTTTGTGTACTATATCAGTAGGTCATCCAAACTTAGCCAAGAGTATTGGAGAGATGCATCCAATCAAACCTGCTCAGCAGTATAATGAACCATCTGATGAAGAAGATTCTTCTCAATCAGCTATACCTACACCTACAACTTCTACTGTCTCTCCTTCTCTTCCTTCTCACTCTATCCTTCCTCCTCCTCTTTCTCCTCCTAATGGGCCAGCATCAATCCTATTCAAAGCCAGTGGAAGAAGTTAGTCAAGGAGGTTCTGTATTATCTAGAACAAGTGATGTATATCAGGAACCTTACTAACTGACAGAAAGGTGCAGGTAGCACTGAATTAGTTTAACTAATTTTAAAAGAGACACAATTATCACTGATAGACAACTGAGTTATTATTGCAATTTTTATATCTAGTCTATAATAAAATTTAAATTCATATCTTGATTGGTTAATTTAGTATAGCTTTATAGTCTAAATTTAAATCTGATCTGTAATGAGAATCATTCTGATTTGGTAAAGGATTCTAAGCAGCAACTGTATACTTCATGATGTAGCTATGCACTGGCCCAAATGGAATGACATGCAATAATCCTGTACCAAAGTAGCCTACCTGGAGCCATTGCTCTGTGGAGGACACTGGGACCAAGAGGAAGTGGTTATATCGTCAGCGACGACACTGACAGTGGTAGTGATCATGAATTCATGATGATGACGAGACACCTACAGTGCATGGCCTCGCCCCCTATAGCTGCTATGGTGCATGCCCACACTGCAATAGCTGTTTGATTATCAGCATGAAGAGAGTCTGCTCAACACTAGCTTCCTGCAGTTGCACTTGCTCTTGAATACCTGCAGAAGTAGCAGCACTGCAGCACATGCATGCAAGCAACTCCAGCCCCTCCCATGCATGTAGATTGAAAGGTGTGGCATTCCATCATACTGGAATGATTGGCAGCAAGAAGACCATGTGAGAAAGAAGTTTCACTTTTTCTTTACTAATCAGCAATATATGATAAACTTGCTGACAAAAAAGTTGCTGCCTTTGTATATTTGAGATAGTATATGTACTTTAGTACCTATAACCCAGCAAGTTGTTGCTCTAGCGCTGCACAAACGAGTGGGGACCCGATAAAAGTAGGAGTAGGAGTAGGAGTTACAAGTAAATGCGTGGGTGGATAAGAGTCAGTCGCCCACGCACTAAAATTGTTGGACTCGCGTAGGCGGGTACTAAGCAGTTGATCGTTCCGCACGCTAAACCAAGCACGTGAACGCGCGGAACGTGCACGGGCTTGTGCCTAGAATGCGGATCAACTCCCAAGAATTCAGAATATACACCATAACTTCCCGCGGATCAGTCCTCTTGTTCTTCTATTCCATTCAATCTTTATTTGTTGCAATGTTTAACTCTTTATA
>NW_003552181.1:0-2139 GCF_000090795.2 Amphimedon queenslandica | reverse complement strand
TTTTTTACTTTACGTGTCACAGAATCAGTTTGAAAGGATGCATCATTGGTAAGATTAGAATGCACATCATCTGGAACAGTTTCTAGCTCCATTTCTTCTTCTGTTGCGTCATCTTGTTCAAATACTTCTTCCCTTGCTTTAGCACCAACTTCATGCTCTTAAGTACTGATTTCCACCATTCTTCTATTCCTGTCTAGTCTTGCAGCCCTTTCTTGCCTTTGTCTTATAGTTTCAGCCCAATATTTAGTTTCAGCCCAATATGTTTATAAAATATTTAACATGCACAAAGGAAGGACCCTATAGACCTTCCACATGTTAGGTAATGCTTCTTTTGGCAGGACAAACCCATTGGCCAGTAAAAAGCAAAATGACTACAGAAGGAGTGAGCATTTTGTCATTGTGTGAGGTTGCTAGAAAGCAGCTACGTTGCTTACATGAGAAATTCTTATTTAGGTGATCAATTGTGACAATTATTTGCCTGAAAAATCATCCATTTTACATCAGAGATGAGGAACTGGCCAAATCTTGAGTTGGATATAATAGTTTTTACCTACTCCGTTAGCAAGCCTGGAGTGAAATAATATTCCATGCATGCAGTTTTTTTTCTCAACAACAGTTATTTGCACAAGCAATTTCATAGAATTAGGAGAAGCATTAAGATTGGATGCTGTTAAAGAAGGAAAAGAAATTAATGTTTGTATTGTAGGTGGTGATGATTGCTGTGATTGCCCAGGCTATTGTGCTAAGCTGCAATCTTACAATTTACTCAAGTTGGAAAACTAGATGTTGAATTGTTACATATTACATTAATTACTTTTAATTTTTAATAATTGTAATGTTCGTCATATCAAGGTTGCAAAGTTGGCAAGAGAAATCTGAAAACTATTGTCACAAATTTGATGCATGGCATGTGGCAATTTAAATTGAAAAACTAATAGAATATACAACATGAAGTGCCTCAGCCCCCTAGCCATTCTAGCTAGAATTCCAAGGCAGTTGCTGCAGTCATTGCTTATAATAGTAGTTGTACAGGCTTCATAAGGCTAGTCAGGCTTTAGAATGTCTGGCATCCATGAAGAAGAAGTATGCTAGACAGCAGTTTTGTCTCATTTAGTGTCAGGTTGCTGAGTGTTTGTTGGAAATAAGCTGATAGGTCATTGTGGTTTCAACGAAGATAACGCTATTTAGCTGTAAGTATAGTTAAGAATAATTCACACATTGAAACTTAAAATAAAGTAATGCCTAAAAGTTAAGAAGGAAGTGCAACTTAATTAGTTTTAACAGACAGATGGATTTCATCACAGTGGGCTTCATAATAGGTTAAAAAAGAAAGCTGAATGTTACAAGGAGATCAATTATTATTAGTCCTGGCAAAGGTAAGGAGAAATTGTGTGCCCTCAGTGAAGTCCAGCTTGTTTCAGAACTTGCCAAGTAGCTAGCAATCAAGATTAGCACTTTCTCTGTACTGAAAACTGCATTCTATCAGTTTGCAGCCACTGAAAGGTGGTAATTATTATGCAAAAAGTATATAGTTGCTTCATAGTCAAGACTTTTCTGTGAAGGATAGTTATGATCTGAATCAAAATATTAGGTCTGCTATAGCAATTATAAATAAGCAATAAAGGATTCTAAGAGCATTACCTAGCAAGATAACACTTGTCTCTTTAGCCTTATTTTACAACCACAGGACTATTTACAACCCCTAGCATTTTCTTTTCTATCCTCATGACTTCATAGCTTGATAGTGCCACACATTCATTGCAGCCACACCTCTGTAGACTTTCACAAAATTTACTTAATCCATTAAAATTGTTTGAAACATGATGGTGTAATTGCATTGTGTTTCACTATTGACACTTCATTGTGTGGTATTACAATGGCTTAATTAATACAAGAGATGTAATTGCTTGCTTACTTTAAAGTTTAGAAAAATGAGACAATTAATCTCATCAAGATTTAAACATTACAAATGGTTGGTTTTACTCCTCAAAACAACATTGTGTATATTCTGAAGCTACAAGCAGACATGAGTGCAGGACATAAAACAAATGATTAATTTCAAAAACTTGTCTGACATTATTGCCTTCTGGACTACTCAGACATAAATGAGATGTTAGTGCATTTATGTTTGAGTGATAA
>NW_003552180.1:0-2140 GCF_000090795.2 Amphimedon queenslandica | reverse complement strand
GAGATAAAGGAACAGTTGGATAGACTAATGATAACTGTGAAATCACATCAAACTAAAGAACCATCAAATACCTCAAGTAATTAATTAATAAAGTGTCCTGTAGAGATACAGTAAATAATTAATGGACTATATTGATAGTGTGTAGATTATGCTTGCATACTTTGCCTAGTTGTAATTGACCAATCACATTCATAATTCATGTGCCATCAAGTTCTTCAGGAGGTTCTCCTTTTTAAAATTGCCCATTTGTATCAGGTTTTGCTAAGTAAATGAAGATGCTATAGCTTGTAATTATTGTTAATGGTGAAGGCCAGATACAATTACAATTGTATCTACAATTTGTATGTTAATTCTGTGTCAATTCTAAAATTGTTGAATCATCTACAATTTGTATGTGATACAGTCAAGGGTAAATTTACTCTTGATATAGTAAATTCAAAAAGTGTTTATGTTTAATAATTAATTTTTAAATATAATATCAAAAATCACAAAAACTGCATATTTGAAATTTACCAAAAAATCACAAAAATTAAGTCACATCTATACATACAAGCCAGTTCAACTTGAAGTGGTTCAGAAACCAGCTCAATTGTGTCCACACTTAACTGCATGTGGTTGAATCAGTTTATAAGTACTACAGTGACCTTCACCCTACAAGAGAAGGAGAGAGCAGGGGTGTATCTAGGAATTGGGGAAGGGAGTGCTGAGGGCGCATGAAGCGCACCGCAATTTTGGCCACACCCACTTTTATGGCAGTAAAACGGCCTTTTCCTGCATTTTCGTCAATTACGGGTGGGGCCAAGATCATTTCAAGCATACTGCTATGTTAATGGTACTTCTGATTGCTCCTTAAAGCACTGGAAACTGCTGAAATCATGATCAGGGGGCTAGATAACTTTGTTAAGAGGCTTGGTAGTGATGCAAGAGTCCAGGACTTCATTAATTTTTTCTGAGCCCAGCCCTGAGGGGGGTGCTCAAGCCCCCTCAGCCCCCCCATAAATACGCCTCTGGAGAGAGAGGGGAAGAAGGAAGAGAGAGAAAGGGGAAGGGAGAGAAAGAGATGGAGGGAAGTAAAGCCGGAGGGAGAGTGAGAGACAGAGTGATGAAGGGAGAGAAAGGGAAATAATTATTCATTACAATACATTAATAAAACGTACAATTGATTTTTGTTTCCTGTCACATAATAAAAGATAGACCACACCCATTCCATCCTAGCAGCTGTAATGACTTACTGGTACAAAAACCAGCATCACCTGGAACAACACACAAACAAACATCATTAATAAAATAATATAATATTATCATTTTACCTATTATACTGTATTAAAATAATAATATACACACATTAACTGACTGACTGTGTTTATTATTAGGAGAAGAGACTGGAGAGGTGAGGTGGGGCAGTGATAGAATATTCCTCATTAAACCATCAGCAGGTCAATGTCAGGAAGTGATCAGTCAATTAACGGACAGTCATCAGGACATTGTCCTCTATCACTCATCACCTGATATTGTATACTTGATGATGTCTCAAGTACTAGACATAAGAACAATAAAGGAGGTTAGTATATATTACACTAAAATAACAAAAGATGTCATCCACTCACTGTCTCACACAATAACAAACAATACTTCATTAAAGGCACTAGTGATCAGTAGTGATTCCATCAATGATGATGGAGTCATTGCACTAACACAATCATTAATTAATAATAAAACAATTACTACCTTATTTCTTCATGACAATCCTGACATCACTTCAACCAGTGCTCAGTCACTAGCTGAACTTTTACTCTACAACCACACACTATCTTACCTTTATCTCAAACGTACTAACATTGATACTGATGGAGTACTGGTACTGATGGAATCTCTCAGGACCAATAATACACTAAGGAGACTATGGCTAGACAATAAACATGAACAAACTTGTTCTTATTTACCTTATTATAAAACTATTGAAAACAAATTAGACTTTGAGTAATTATTTCATATACACAATTAGTTTATTAATAAATTATAAAGGAAAAAATTATTTTAAAATGTATGTGCTGCCAAATTGACCACGCCCATCGTACCAAGAACATAAGTAAATTATTCACATGAGGGAAAGAGAGAGACAGAGACAGACAGAGTTAGT
>NW_003552179.1:0-2141 GCF_000090795.2 Amphimedon queenslandica | reverse complement strand
GTGCTTAATTACATTAATAAGTACTAGATATCAATAAGTGTAAAAATAAAGTAACTTACAATTATAGTTGTTCACTTTACATGCACTTAGTCATTCAATTTACTATTGCATCAAATAAACACTAACTCTGTGAATTGTTCATAATAAATGAAATTAGCAGAGAGTTTTGGAGTAATACCACTAATGGTGATGCCATTACCGTTCTTCAAGCTAACACGCAATCACATAATGTGCTACTAAACTTGTATACTACTGTACCACTACATTTGTGCATGTGCATCTACATGTCGATGTCATGTACATATACGTGTATACTATTTGTATGTAATTTTTGCTGTGCTTAAAAGCACTTTTGTAAATTTGTATAAGTAATAAAGTACAAGTATAAAGCACATAGATTATATTGAAAAGGTACTTGTAAGCAGCAAGTACTTAGAAAGCTGTGCTTATTTGTACTTAAAGTGCAAGCACCAAGTGCTTGACCCCATGCCTGGTATGGATATATACACAGGACCAGAATTCATTGGGCAATTTTTTACTTTTCAAATAAATTTATTTGTGAATTTTGCAGGTTTTTGCGGTACTGGCCGGATATAGTTTATTTCATAAGAGACTAAGTTGTTTTATAGCCAAAACCACAAGTCAAAATCATTGGTTCCCAGGATTGGACCAGTAAATACAGCCTGTACCATACCAGATGATTTATTGGCAATAGTAAATGGCAGATTTTTATATTGGTGATGTGCAGTATGGTTAGCCTGGACTCTGTAGAGTCAACTGGCCATCAGTAAAATAATATATCTTGTTAATTCATTTTTAGTGCGTTTGTATATGGTGTTTGGGAACAGTCAAACTGTAGTGAAACTAACCACTGCTATGATAACAATTATTTTTATTACATTTGTAACACACACTTTTATAGATATGAGGTAATACTGTAGTAACTATAAGTGTAGCAGTGATAATGCATACTCCCTCTCCTATCCCGCCAGGGTCTCCTCCATCACATCCATAAACACATACTACAGCCCCATTGGGTTAAGTGCTATTATGCTTTGAAGTACTGCCCCAAATTCCATTCCACCCCTGAAATAAATCCAATTATGACAATTATTATGCTCATATTTTAAGCTTTGCTCAAATATCAACTATCAAATTACATGTACATGCATGCATCTGTAATAATGATGCCAGAATTTGAAAATGTTTCCAGTGACTTTGAGTCATTGGACTAGCCACGCTTGCGTAGGTTACCATGCTTGCGTAGGCAAGTTAGGTTGTTGTAATGGTAGTTGTACCACTTGCCATATTGAATTAAAATCTTGTGGTCAGGGGGTATAGGCCCAGAAGTTTTTGACGCATTATGCTCCCATTATGCCAGCATAATTTGCCTATAGCCCCAATGTGCAGAGCCTGAAATAACAATTGAACGTGTACAATTTCCAACCATTTTGTTAATTTTTCCAACCAAGTCTTAACAACATAATTTTAAAAATAATGATATGAGTTTTAAATAATTAACATAATAATTAATCATAGTAGTCAGCATGTTTCACGACTACAATACAGTACATGGCATTTGGAACAAATTTTAAAATTCATTTTTGATTAAATTCAACTCAAAGAATGAGCCTCGCTTTTGTACAGAATCTCTTGTAGTTTGTAAGATTTGCTTATCAAATTCAGTGAAGTTGGTATTGTTCTGAAATAGTTAAAGGGTATTTTGTGATACACCATTAGCCCGATCTTAATACACAGTATAAGGGCAATGATACATGTACATACCAGAATAAGTTATAAAATGTAATTTCAGGCCCCTATTAATTCAAATTGGAAACAAGGATATAAATAAAGTTAAAGGCCTGGCCCAAATAGAAAATAGTATAAAAAGAATTTTTACATTTTCTGATTTAACTTGGATTTTTTAATCAGTGTGGTAAATTAGTTTTGCATGAAGTAGTTTTTTAGTTATTAGTAATTACCCTTGCCTGCACTTTAACTTAACTAATGCCTTACCTTATGTCAAGTTTTAAGTGTGGATCAGCCTTAATTGATTGTCCACTCATTCTCTGTTTGTGTATATGTGTGTGTTAGCAAAAATTCGAATCAAACTGCTAACCCTAATTATGTGTTGTGAAGCT
>NW_003552178.1:0-2141 GCF_000090795.2 Amphimedon queenslandica | reverse complement strand
ATCTTTTTTCTTTTTCTTTCTGGCTGGCCATGTTTTCTTGGTCAGGCCTTTGGTGTTTCTTTTTATCTAGCCTCTTAACTCTATTCTCATTGCCGGCCCGGTCACTGTCAAGTTTAAATAAATAAATTAATACATAAATTGCTGATGCATGAATATAACAATTGATTATTATAGTCTACTAGATATAATATTATTATTATTAGTTTTAAACAAGTGTAAAATTAATTCAAGTTGATATTACAGACTTTATCAATACAATAAACTACGGCCTCACTGCATTGTATTATTACTCAACAGATATAGTAGATCTATCTCGATAGATAAAAATTATATTTGTCACTGAAGTTCTGTATGTTGTCTAGGCCATCATGGAGTTTGCTAGCATCATAAATACTGATGCTAGCATAGATATCTATGCTCTAGGACGGTCAGGTCCGTGATCATTAACGCGGAGTCCGTACTTTAGTCTTTTCGGGTCCCTTGGTCGGGTCAATAAATTAGTTTGTATCGGGTCCGTCGCTCGGTCCGTAAATCAGTCTTTTCGGGTCCGTTGGTCCGGTCCGGTCCGCTTTTTAGGGACAACCCCGGTCAACCCTTCCCACTGAAGTCGGACGGCCAGGATGAAGTCTGGAGCATAAGTTGCTACCAAGTAAGAATTAAGAAATTCTACACATATTAATGAATTAGAAGGTAGTTTTCTACTGGAAAATGCTTTTGTCCATCTCAAGAGTGTTAGCATAATCGCTGTATTTTTTAATTTTTCTCCCTTAATTTGCGAGCTTCTTCTCCCTAGCGCTGCTCTTTAAACATTTTTAGCTGATAAATGAAGGCTTGGACTAGCTGTGGAGAAAGATCTATGAGTCTAGAGGACTTAGTTTTTTAATCAAAAAAGTTTTTTTAAAAATCTCATGAAGATATCCAGGACAATCCAAGTACCTGGGTACTTAATACTCGCCTACGCGGCGAGTCCAATAATACTGTTAGCCACTTCTTATATCCACTATCACTATGAACTAAAATGATACAGCTTCCCAAGCTGTGTTTAGTTCATAATCATAAGGTGTAACTTGACTAAAGTATGTATGCTATTAGCTTCATTGCACATAGCTTAGTAAATTCAAATAAATGCATCTACTAGTAATGTACTCTTGTTACTGCATACTATATAGGGCTTTTGCTTGTTTAAATCACATTTTCAAAAGTTAAAGGAAAAAATAGAGAGCAAAATAGTTAAAGTGAAATACAAAATGATTCACAAAGTAAACATTTTAAAATAACTACTGGAAATTTGCATGACATATCGCACGGTAAGAGGAGACAGAGTATATTAATATTACATTCAATATTAGATCTTGCTGTTACATGATAGTTGTTGCAGTAGTTGTTTCTTGTATTGGTTGATCAGGATACCAGTATCCTACTTCATATTCTTCTTCATTATCTGATAGTGTGGTTACATCATTCCTGTATGCTGCTGTTTCTTCCACTGGTACTGACATTATCTCCTGCACTACTGGAGGAGCTGCTATTGCTCTTGCTAGTAATCCAATAATGATGAGATGCAATAGAATCAAACTTAGTAGAATTATTCCTACCATCACACTGCAGCAGACCATCTGATCAGACTGAGCACTACAGACTATGCTGTAGTGTTTTTGTAGTGCATTGTACATGGCTTGTACACATAGGCGGCTGCAGGAATTCAGTGCAAGTAGGGCAAAGGTGTGGCTGAAAGTGGGAGTGGTCAAAAAGTAGGTGTGGCCATGACCACACCCACATGTCTTGCTCTTGAGTTTAAGTCTGTGAAAGCATCTATTTCAGCACTTAGTGACACAATCCAGTTGAAAAAGGCTCTGAACTTCTCATTGAAGAGTTACCCTGCCATTCCTGTGTTCAAGAGGAGAAAATTCAGTACCTAAAAGACCTCTTTCAATATAGAGTATCAGTAGCTAGGTGATTTAGCTGTTCAATGAGTCCTAGCTGACTATGATGATTAATAATGAAGCTGCTATATGAGAGTCAGTTATTCTAGCTGCAGGTTACTGTGGATTATGTCTTCCTGAGTGGCCATAGATATGGACCTATGAAGCCTACTGTGAATAGACCATGCAGTTACAAGCTTATTCTCTACTAATTATCAC
>NW_003552177.1:0-2141 GCF_000090795.2 Amphimedon queenslandica | reverse complement strand
CAAAATAGTAATTCATATAGCATCTGTCAGTGTACCTGTCGCACATCATTTAAAAATGGATACTTCTTTAATAAAGTTTGAACACTACGAAGGTTCTCTGTAATATCCTGTCACCTCATTGAAAATGGAGATGCCATTAATTCATTCACGACTTGCGAATTATGATTTGTCTTCTTGGGCTCTGACTGTAAAAATTTTATAATTATTACATAAAAAGGAGACCTCATCTTCACCTATAAACATAAGCAATATCATGAATTGTGTATAATAGTTTAAAAGTAACCTGATGGAACAACAGCTTTTACTTTGTTTGCCAACTTCATCCTACTACCTGTGAGTTTCTTCACTTCAGAAGGAGGCCTTGGTGATGTGCTTTTCCTTCTATCTCTTCGAAACTCCTTAAAGGAAATTTTTAGAGATGTTACAACAGCTCCCTATAAATATGCATAACAATAAGCAAGTGTATGTAGAAAAGTCCTATATAAAATACAAGTTTCGTTGTTATTAATTACTATTATTATTGTCATTACAGTATAGCAGGAAATTTTGGTGGAACTTAAATTTGATAGAATGCTAAATTTTAGTAATTGGCAAATTTTAATTAGGTCAATGGCTATCAAAAAGCTGAATTTGCCAAATTTAACTCCTTCCTAAATTTCCCACTATATGGTATTTACAAAAGGTTTAATCATTTTACTAATACACTAGCAACCAAATTTTTAACTAAAAGACAATAAGCTTGGGTTACTATAGAACAAAATTGAACTGATAAAACTTACAGTTGGAGAACCAATAGGTGACTTCATAAATGGATACTTTTAAAGAATAGTGTGAGCAACGTTTAAGTAATCCTCGTATGTTGGATATCTTTTGTAGCTAAGCATAGAAGATGCTACACTTCATAAAAAGGCTTGTCTTGTAACATGACATAATTTGCCCTGTTGTAGTGCCAATTTCACATTTTATCAGTAGTGGGAAGGCAAGGGGTACGGCATCATCGACATCTTTAACAACTTTACGTTTCTTTGGTTTAGCAGTATCAAAATCAGAAATATTGTCCTTAGAATCAATAAAAGTCGAAGAATTAGCTGACTCATCATCACTAATTATAGGCAAACAAACTCTACAGGGCAACCTCTGAGTATCAAAGAAAAAGTCATCTGTTACAACCCTTGCATGATGTTTAGAAGAATCAGGTGGAACACTAAGTGAAAGATTGTGACAGGCTCCTAGTCCTGGCATTTCAACTAAACCACAATCACCATGAATAGATGACTCAGCATTTTGACCGGGAGAGATATTCTGTGGTACTACAACAACCATCAGTTTGCCTTTGTTTTCTAAAATAGTGCCTTTTTCAATCTCGACACAGTCTTCCCAATCAGGGTCAAACTTATGAAAAGAGATACTAATCGATAAGTTCCCTTGGTATGAGAATTTGTCAGAATTCTTTTTCAAGGTATTCCAATTCTTTTTCATCACAATCATCAGGTATTTTAACAATCTTGTTCCTTTCAAGGTGAGACACCATAACAGCTTTCATCTTGAACTGACCATATGCTAGCTACAGTGAGGTGTGCCTAAGCTGTTAAAGGTGTGGTTAAGGTGTGGCTAAGCTAAAACTTTAATGTGTGGCTCATAGAAAATTTGCAATGGAGAGATGTATCTGCTAGATCAGTAATACTGCTGCATATCCCTCTCTCAAAGGAGTCCTAAGGCAAATGGCAGGGACTCTTGCTTTTGATCAATGTTTCAGTGTTTGCTGTGGCATTGAGGGTTGCTCAAGGACATATTCCAATTTTTACTCATTCAAGAAACATGTGTATTGAAAGCGCAGAGAGAAATTGGATCTTTGTCCTTCCAGATACAATAGAACAGAAGTTGAAAGTTCTGTATCTCCTGTTGCATGTTCACTGGAGAAAGCTGATGATATGGTTACTGTGACTACATCAATGACACAGCAATTACATCACAATCATCAAATAGCAAAGTTGCTGAAGGATGTGAGGAAAGTATCTCAGACTACTATTGATGGTCTTGTTGGCAATATTTCTCTTATGGTGCAGCAGATATTGACTCGTATTTAAATGAATGTTTCAGAAGTAAATGGCTTGGATATGAGGAATATTATTGGCCTACTG
>NW_003552176.1:0-2142 GCF_000090795.2 Amphimedon queenslandica | reverse complement strand
AGTATCATTGTATAGGCATATGTATAGTAAGGTGTAATGTATAATAGTAGTACCTGAATTGCCTGCTCTTGAATCATCATTGCCATGTACTTTTTGAACATGTTTCCTTAAGCTATCCCACTTTTTAAATGGTAATCCACATGAATGACAGTAAACCTGGAAGTCAGGATCATTTGCATGAGAGATTCTGATGTGCCTTAGTAAAGCATCACTTCTGTAACATTGAAAGTCACAGTAGTTTCAATAATACATAGTGAACTTCAGGAGTCAGGAACTCAGGATTAATGTATTACGTAATTGTTTTGTATTACGTAATGGTTATTACCATAGTTACAGGAAGGTATCTATGGTTACATTGAGAAGAGAGATTGAGAAGATAGAGAACTGTACGGCCGGTTCGAGGTACGGCTGGCTGAAAGACTGATGGATGTATATAAAGCAACCAGATCAGACGTGCGAAACTTACTTGAGAGACATCACTTTGATCAAGAAGTAGTTGAGAAAATGTTTGGTAAGGACTAAATACATGGCCGGTTTGCGCTATTTTGCTCATAATGATATAATTATAGAAAACTTTATTGACGGCCAGTCTCTTATGTCACTAATATCCGATATAGAAGAATTTGAGCACTTAGTTCCCCAAAGTGGCTTAAGAATGCGAATAAAGAATATGGTTAAGGAGGTAGGTGTATTAATGTGGCATTATATATATAGTGGTCTTTGCGGGTCTTTGCATTATCATTATAGGAAATTGGTGCGTTACAAAGTTTGGAGAGTTCAGTGTCACGGACAGAATATGATTCACTTGATCTATTTTCTGAAGAGACTAGTGAAACAGATAATTCCACTATAAATGGTAAAAATATTTACATGCATGTCATGTACATGCATGCATGCATCTGCTTAAAGATAATTATTATGATAATTCATTTTTGTGAATTGGATATACAGTGAAGAGTTAGCTTTACTGGTGTACTGCTCTAGTAAATTGTAATTGTAATTTTACAGTTGACTAGTAATTGTACTTTTTAAAGTTGTTGTGTTATGTTATTATAGTTACTAAAGAGCCATCACCTATGAAGCGTCCACTGTCATCAGTTATTGAGGCTATTTATGAAACACCTCCCTTGAAAAAGCATCTTCCTAAGGCTGAGACGATGGTGGAAATGAAAGCTATGAGGCTCCCAAATCCATGCCCATTACCAACTGCTTTTTCTCCAGCTGTTCATTTGAGCATACTCCAAAATGACATTTCTGGTACTTGTAAACTGAAAATGTTAAGAGAGATTGCATCTTTTTTCTATGGAATTTGTCCTTTTCCAAATCCATCTGAGTATCTAGAAATGGCTAAAGCACTATGTAACAGATACCCTCTCCAAGATACTCACTGCTCAAATGCTGCTTACTGGGTAAGGTATATTACTTGTACATTTATGTTTAATTTATGTTTATAATAATTTATGTTTAATTTCTATTGTACTTAATAGAGTACAGTAAGAGAATACCTGTCTCAAAGGTTTAGGAACCTTCGCAGGACTTCAACTCCATCTGATAAATGTGATCACAAAAAGGCTGTTGCCACCATTTTGCCATCAGAACAGTCACATTCTATGGTTTGCTGTTTTATAATCAACTTGGTAATTATTTTTAATTTTTCACAGACAAACCCTCCTGCCACAGATAAAACTTCTTATGAACGGAATCATGATTGCCTAAAGATTGAGTACAAAAAACACAACGCAAACCACTCTGTTATCAAGAAACTTCTTCGGCTAACATTTGAAACCAGGAGGGCTGAAATTTTATCTTGTCAGATTAGCCTGACTAAAATAATTGAACGTTATCCATTCTTTGCTAGTAAAATATGGGTGAGGTTTGATTTATTAATGTGTGTATCAAACTTTTTGTTATGCATGTAGGTTTTGGCAGAATTTCAGACGATGATATCAGATGATATTATTGAAAAAATGCAGGTTAACTGGGCAAAGTTAACAGAGAGTCAGTCATCAGTTTCGAATTCATTTGAAGCGCTGGTGTTACTTGACAAAGAGTTCCAAAGTGGGCCTACATATAAGCTACCAGGAGCATTTAAAATCTATGAGGTATGGTACTAGTATACTTACAAATTATATTTTCTCTTTC
>NW_003552175.1:0-2142 GCF_000090795.2 Amphimedon queenslandica | reverse complement strand
GCTACCAAACAGAACTCTTTACGTTGAATGGATCCATACCAACTATCAGGTTTAAACTCTCCTCCCTCAACTATGGAGAACTGGTAAGGAAGACTGGGTGTGCTCACGGGAGCTATGGCAAACTTGAGATGACAATTAAGAGCTGGTTGTCCTGTTAAATCAAGGCAGTGCTGTATTTCTAATATGAGCCGTTTGAGGAGAGGCTTTGAGAGTGATACTGCATACACAGCACTCACTAGGACAGTATTAGGAGGAAACTGGAACTGTCCTCCTACAAGAGCAACCACTGCTGCTTCTACAGTCTCAGAGGACAGTAAGCTCTCCTTTTGTACTCCAATCCTTAAACCATATTTCTCCCAATTTATCAGTTGAGGTTTGTCTCCTTGAATTAAGAAAAGATTCCTCTCTGCTACCTGGACATCACTCAGACAATCCAATTTATCTGTAAATTAATTATACAAAATATAATACACACAATTGTATATACTCAGTCAGGGTTTCCCACAAAACATTTTAAGTGAGCTAAACAGCATGAGCTTTATGAGCTGACATGCACTATAATACAGTACATGGCATTTTGAGCAATTTTGAAATTTTCATAAAAAATTCAAACTTGATCGAAATTAGCTCAAAATTGATATACAACATAAGAATATGTATATGTATTGGAAAAAAGTATAAAAATTGAGAAATTCCCTTCTAGTAATTTTTGACAAAATTTGACTAAGCTATAGCGTTTGGTTGTTGGCCCAATTATTGAGCAACTTTAAAAATTTTTTTAAATTTAAACATAATCAAAATTACCTCAAAGTTTATACACAACTCAGAAAAAATAATAAAATTATGAGTTTTCTCCTTGGTGATTTTCATCAAAATACTCTCTACTACACAACCAATTGTTATCGCTTAGATCAGGACTGATATCAGTCTGAATCTGTATTGCTATCAGTCCTGAATCATGGTTTTTATTGTAATCAGTCATACACAACCAAAAGTAATCATGCCTGAATCAGCAATATTGCCCAAAATGAACGAATCAAGTCTGATATCAGTACTGGTACAGTCCTGACAAGTATCATTGCTGATCATGCCCGATGCTCTGGCCTGAACCAGTGCAAGACCTTTTCATGATTGTGTCGCAACTGATTTCATGACTGTATCGTGACTGATTGCCCAAAATACATGATCCAGTACTGATTTCACGACTGATTCAGGGTAGTATCATCCTGATTCAGACTCCAAACTTTTGGTTGTACTGTGAAAATTAGCAACGATGCAATCATGATAAAACTTGTACTGATTCATCCCAGAATATCAGGCATGATCTATAAAATAATGTGTCAGGGTTATACCAGTATAGAATATTAATTATTTTGGGGCAAAAGTGCTGATTCAGGCATGATAACTTTTGGTTTTGACAAGCACTCAGTCGGTCACACAATAATACTCTTACCCATTGAAGGGATCAGATAATTAAATTGTAGTCCAATGGAACTAGTCTCTTTGATGGATTGTTCCTCTAAGGATGTGACTCTCTCCTGTAGTTGTGACTTCTCCTTCATTAGTTTGGTTGCATACAATTTATTTTCAGACACTTTAGCTCTAAGATCTATAAATTAATAGAATATTAATTGATTGATGATGATACACTAACCAGTCATGATCTGTTTCTCATTCTGTGATTGTTCCTCTACTTGTGATATAAGTTTAGCTATAGCTTTGTCTTTCTCAGAAATGTCATTTTTGAGATTTTGATTGTCGTCTACACAATAAACATATTCTCTCATACACGCTGTGTCAGCCTGTGTGTAAAGTTAACTAACCAATAATGATCTGTTTCTCCTTGAGATACTGTTCCTCCTTCTCTTCCAATAATTCAGTTAAATTAGCAACTTTGACTTTAAGTTTTTCATAATCTTCTACATGAATAGAATATTCTCTTATAATATTATGTACTGATGATACACTAACCATTAATAATCCTTTTCTTCTCCTCTACTTGTGTCTTCTCCTCCAATATTTCAGCAACTTTAACTTTGAGCTTCTCATAATATTCTATTATTAATAAAATACAAAAAAAAATGATATTTGTTGCTAATACAAATTTGCACTGCATGTATTGTACAGTAGCCCATAAATACA
>NW_003552174.1:0-2142 GCF_000090795.2 Amphimedon queenslandica | reverse complement strand
TTAGCAAGACTGGGGCCAGCAGTGCCCCTGAGCCATGGTGGTGTTTCAATGATACATGGCGTCAAGTGGCAGTGCAGACAAGCGTTGTCCCCACCAAGAACCAGAGGCTCGTTACCATCCCCGTATCAATTCAGCCCTATTGATAATTTTAGTGATTTTTTTAATTTATAAACTTTTTAATTTACTTCTTCCAGTGGACCATTGAACATTGCCACTGCCAGTCGAACGACTCAACAAGGATGAAGATTAGGGGTTCTACTGATGGAACCACTACCTAATGACAATGGCTGGCTGCTAGTCGTGGTTTATCTCGTTCGTTGTGTAGTGGTGAGGACTACATCTTCAACACTAGCCTGTATAGTCTGCCTGACAGCATCATTGAATGCCTGTGTTAGGCTGGCAGACAGATCTTCAGAATATATATTTTGAATCTTCAGAAAAACATTTTAATGAAATTCCATAATAAATATTTTGACTTGAAGTAAATACCGTTTTGCTTGTAGCCATGCTGTCTACATGTGCTTGTGGGTTTATAGCCTCGCCTTTACAAGTTTTCATGTATTTTGATGCATTATGCCACAGATTGAACCACGATAATAGCCATGCCATTGTGGTACACATTTTGTAACTTTCAAAAGCGGCCGCCATATTGCACAATAGGGCACAATTTCATAGTGCACCTTCTTTAAGTTCTTTATTATACTTTGTTGTTCTTTATAGTTATAAACAGATAAATGGCGGTCTTGTACAAGTATGATAGTTTTTGTTTATGTATCCTGGTACAATAGGAACTGTTTAGACAAAAAACATACATGTATATTTGTTTTTGTAGCTTACCATTTTTTTACTTCGTTGTTCTTTATAGCTATAAACAGATGAATGGCAGTCTTTTACAAGTATGATTGTTGTACTCAAGAATGCTGGTACAATAGAAACTGTATAGACAAAAGGGTGTACATGTAGGTTTGTTTTTGTAGCTTAAGACCTTTCTTTATTATACTTTGTTGTTGTTTATAGTTATAAATATATGAATGGCAGTCTTGTACAAACATCATTGTTTACATTTCAGGATGCTGATACAAGACAAGCTGTATAGACAAAAGTTAGTACCGTAATTGCTCATTAAATGCCATACTCAAATAAGTGCCCATGTCAAATACTTTCCAACTATAGATACGCATATTTTACCAAATTTGTGTGTCAGGATTAAGAGAACCTAACTGTTGGAGTACAGTTTGGAATGCTAGAAGGTCGTGGGTTCAAATATACTAGAGGCTTTTTTATTATTTTCAATTGAATTTTTTTCCCATTAAAATATAAGTGCCTGGGCATTTAATCGAGCAAATACAGTACATGTATGTTTCTTGTTGTACCTTACCTTTCTTTATTATACTTTGTTGTTCCTTATATTTTTAAACAGATAATTGGCACTCTTGTGCTGATACAATAGGAACTGTATAGACGAAAGTAAGTACATGTATATTTGTTACTGTAGCTTACCTTTCTTAATTATACTTCATTGTTCTTTATAGTTATTGTTAATAAAGGGGAGTTATTACAGGTGTGATTGAGTGTGCAGAAAGAGCCTTTTTGACTAGAAATAAAAATTGGTTAGTACTATTATTGAGTCTATAGTATTACATGTAACTTACCATTAGTGAGTAGTACCCTGTAGAGAACCTGCAGAAAGTTATCATTAGAGAGGAAGAGAGTTCTGATGGTTGATGTAGTGAATAAACTGTATAGCAAGAGACAATGTACATGTATTATAGTGTGTATAGTATTACATGTAACTTATAATTAGTGGGTAGAATGTGCAGAAAGTTATCATTAGAGAGGAAGAGAGTTCCATTGGTAGATGTAGTCAAAAAACTGTGTAGGAAAGACAATGTACATGAGTATAGTATTACATGTAACATACAATTATTGAGTAAGACCCTTTAGAGAATGTGCAGAAAGTTAGCTTTGGAGAGGGAGAGAGTTCCGTGGGTAGATGTAGTGAATAAAATGTATATGAGAGACAATGCACATATATTATTGTGTCTATAGTGTTACGTGTAACTTATCATTAGTGAGTAGGATCCTGCAGAGAATGTAGACAGTACTGCTGTTGCTAAATGTACTTGTTACGTATTGTATCTA
>NW_003552173.1:0-2142 GCF_000090795.2 Amphimedon queenslandica | reverse complement strand
ATCAAGATTCAAGACTTGTATACGATGATTATTATGATCCACTACATAAGCCTGACCTTTCAAAGGAGAAATTGCTATGCCATCTGGAGTATGAAATTGTAGCGGTCCACTGCCCTCCTCACCAACTGATGCTATAAGGTATCCATCCATGCTTATCTTCTGGATCCTGTGATTATCAGAAACAAGGATAAATTTGTCTGGAGTAATGGCTACACCACGAGGAGCAGATAACTTGACATTACCGATTCCTCCTGCCCCTCCTAATGATTTCACTTTCTTTCCTTCTTTATCCAGTATTGTTACACAGTTACCATTACGCTCAGTTATAACATGATTATCATCACTTACAGCAACTCCCCAGGGCCATTTAAGCTCAGTTATAGTATGTACTGGAGTGATAATATCAAGGTAAGGGTTGAAAGAGATGACTAATGAAGTATTCTCAAGTTGTACATCATAGATTTGTGCTTTTACTGTATGAGTACCACGTGTTAAAGGGTTACACTGTATCCTATACACTCCAGGATCAGTACTGGTGGTAGTGACTGTAGTGTGAATGAGTTGATTACCTTTACCAAGTGGTACTAGACTACACCTGAGAGCAGAGAGGGGAACGGACAAAAGAGATGAATCTGGTGCCTCCACTGATAGTGAAAAGGAAATTTTTTTGGCAAAAGGTGTAATACAATCACATTTCTTAATTCTGCACTGCTGTAGTGCAGTAGCCCCAGTAATAATATCCCCAATGTGATGTAGTGATTTAATATTTTTACTCAATACAAAGTCAGCTTTTTCCTTCGGATATAACTTTTCCACATTGACCTGTTTACTAACTTCACTCATACGCTCCATCATCTGTTTCTTAGAACTCAGAACTTGTTGAGGACTGCCTGTTTCCAGGTTCCGTTTCACATAATTCTCAACATCCTCCAGAAGGCTCAAACTTAATTCTGCTGCTTTGATCTGCTCTGACAGCACCTTTAGTTTAGCATCAGTGACCATCCTTGCTTGCTCAGCCAGTTTCCTCTCTGACTTACGAAGAACATCCACCATTTCCTCTACCATTTCATGTATCTCTTCTAAGACTCCTTCTCCTCTCTCACTGATCTCACCCTCTCTCTCCATTAAAGCAGACAAAACCTTCTTGAGCGCTTCTTTCTTTCCCTGAACTGGTGACAGACATTCTTTTAACTTTTGACAGTGCTTAGTATAGCTTACATCGATTAATTCACATTCATGTCGTTTGTGATTGTAATATAGGCAGTGGGAACAGATTACTGTATCACATGTTTCACACAAGAACTCAAATGGCTTTCCATGATCACTGCAACATGTGGTCTCATCATCTTGAGGATTTGATAAATCTGCTGTCTTCTTCATTAAATTGTACATCTATTTGAGGTCATTGAGTTGAAATGACACAGGAAAAGCTCCAGCTCCTTCTTCTGGTAACTCTGTATTATGACGACAAGTGGGACAAGAGAGATAATAGGTCTCATTCTTCTTATCCAGAGGTAATCCCTCTAAACAGTGTTGACAGAATGAGTGATGGCAGGGCAGGATCTTAGGGTTGGTATAGTGGCTGAGACACACAGGACAGGAGAGTTGTTCCTCCAGTTTGACGAGACCAGGAGAAGAAGATTGTTTAGTTGCCATTTCAGGAAAAAAACAAAATTTTGCAAATAAAGCAACAATAAAAAGATATAGATAAAGGTAGAAGACAATAAATAGAAAGAAAATGAAGCTGGAATACAGGAATGCAAAATGGAGTAGAGCAGGAAGGCAGTGAAAGATCCTAAGGCTCACACAGATGCAACCAGAGATAAAGGCTATTTCTTAAAATGCATGAGTAGCATTTTAATTAAGTATATTCAAAGGTCTTGTGACTAAAGGAAGTTATGATTATGATCTGTCTTTACAATAACCAGCAATAAGGAAAGGTGAATTTATGTACACAACATGCATGTACACTAAATAAGCATTTACTTTACTCTACCTGTACACTACATGTTGTGGGATACATGTAGATGTACTCAAAATGCAAACTATGCAAGCAAAGACCAAATTGCAGTGTGATAAGTATACATGTATGCCTACAGTGCAACAAATGTGCAGTGAGCATTTCTGTGTGAATCAGAGCTG
>NW_003552172.1:0-2142 GCF_000090795.2 Amphimedon queenslandica | reverse complement strand
ATACATCCATCATCATCATATATTCCTGATGAGTATGTGTCTGAAGTAATGAAGTACCATTTCAACTTATTCTCAATATCAAGACATGACATCTCAACTGGAAATAATCCACCCTAAGAGTTAAAGACAGAGAGCATCTTCATTATGTTTTGTATCAATGATTAACCTTTGTACAATAAATATACTCAGTAGGTACTCCACTTAACTCTGACAGCTGTAAAAAACAATAATAATAATTATCATGAAATCATGAAATTATTTTAATCATGAAATCAAAAATTTGCCAACTACTTTTCACAGACAAACACAGTACATACAGTTTTAATCTTATAGCATCAGTTTACTTGTTTGAACAAGTACTATCTCATGCAGTGCAACAATAAAATCATGGTTACCTTTTGAATAACATGCTTAGGATCATTATTATCCAGTATAATTTCTTCTATTGGATCAACTGAACATTGTGATGGATGCCATCGTATAACATACACCTGTATCTGTCTTTGATACTTCATCTTCTCTGGTCCTAATGGAAATTAATACAATAACCTTACTATAATCAAGTGAAGTACAGTATACTAAAAATATCATATAGCAGCATTTATTGGGTGAGGGACTAAACTTGGTGAGTTGGAAAATTTCAGGAAAACACCAAATTAAAATTGCCATATGTAGCTGCCATGTGGTACAAGATAATGAATTCACCAAAATTTAATTTACAATTCAACAATTTAGTCAATTTCACAAAAAATAAATCCTGCTACAGTTTAAAATAAAAATATTGAGATTATGACCTTTCAATGGTTCCACATAATATGTTTCCATACTAGCATCAATCACCTGATGATCAAGATATACTGTATCAGGGCACACTCCTCTCTTGTCACGTAATCTCATTCTACACAATGAGTCACATGATAGTCACATGATGTACTTACTTGTCTAATTCAAGGACACAGTCAATTCCTTGTACTTTTGCTTCTTCAATAATTTGTTTCTTAAATTCTCTCACTGGTGTACCCTCAGCAACAATAGACTCCATCATAAATTTACAAAACTAAAACATAAAATAAAATCTAAAATTATAATAATTAATATTCTTACTTCTGTACTATTAACTTGTAATAAATATAATTTAATTCTATATAATTTAATTCTTTTCTCTCCTTCTTGTAATACTGCTCTACCCAGTCTTACTATTAACTAGTAGATAAAGAAAGTACAGATGAGTGTTACTTATAATGGAAAGCTGAGAAGTAAATAAACTGACACATTAAAACTACCTCTGGTCCAGATTTCATATTCATTATTGTCTCATCCAGTCCCTTCAATTCATATTCTTCATTATTTCTTATTCTATACACTCTAAAACCAGTAGGTGGTACACCAATCAGTGGAGCTAGCTCCTCCTTCAATTCAGCTAATGTTATTCTCTTATCAACTTGTACCTGTATCTCTGCATTGAATATATAATGTTTACATGTCCATTGAATATACATGTACATGTACTGTAAACATAATAATTACAATGTATCATTACTTCTTTCTTTTCCTTTATTTTCTTCATCCATTGATACAATTTTCATTATTCCTTCTTCAGTTACATGTACATCATTTGTAGTGAGAGTGGCTTCAGATAGAGGAGGAGGTAGTGTAATGTCCAATAGTATTGAGTAGACAGGAAAATCAACATATCTGTACATCAAACTATATTTGTATTCTTTTTGATAATCTTTAGGATCTGATGATACATAAAACTGAGAAAAACATTGTGTGTGCATGTGAGGAGGAGAAAAATGAAAGAAAGTGAAAACTGATAAATAATTAAAGTAATTATGCATAGCTATCGTATAAGGTGAAATATTGGGAGATTGGCATACATCCCGTGCACCTCGTTTTATTTGCATGCAAATACTCTCAATGACATGCATGTAGCAGAAAATTATCAATATAAATTCACCAATGGTATAAGCAACTATAACAATACTTTAATATAGTACTTACCAGTCTGTTTGGACTAAACATGTCTCCTCTATAGAGCATCTCCTCAAAAGTAATTCCTACATCTCTAACATCACGAACTATAATACCACTCTCGTAATCATTATCCTTCATTACTAATCTCATACATGATGAATCAAT
>NW_003552171.1:0-2142 GCF_000090795.2 Amphimedon queenslandica | reverse complement strand
ACTAAAAGCAACTGATAATAGGAATCCATCCAACTTTGTGGCTACTTAATTTGATCTTATGGCAATTCTATGGTTACCTTGATATCCCTCATCAGTAACAGAGTGGACATAGATCAAAATAACCACAAAGATGTTTTTAACAAAGTTGGCTACGTATAGGTAATATTACCTTTTCCTGGAATACAAAACATGAGAGCAAAGCCACACACTGTTCCACTGAAAGGTCATTGAAGGCTCCATTGAATATCATCTCAGTGAGCAACAACTCCTCACCACTATATACAGTATAAAAATTAACAGTTAATCATATGTTAATATACTGTACCAGTCTATTTCACATGCTACTCTTCCTTTTAATTCAATCACATCTGAAGAATTAGCATACCCTAATCTAAGAATGAAGAGACACTGTCAGTGAATGGCTAGTAGTGCACTAGACTAGAGTACAGTAATGTATGGACATTGCTAATGATGTACAGTGTACCTTCTAAGTACACGTTTCCTACACTTCAGTTCATCCATCTGCATTATCGTCTGTGCTTTCTTTAGTTCTCTCTTGGACTCTCTTACTGCAGAACTTAACTAAAACACACAAATTCATTGCTACATTGTACATATAACTACATGTGGATCTGCACGTAGATTTCCAACAATAATAATACAATCATTATCTACCTCAATCTTTTTCTGACATAATGAATTCAATTGCTCAAGGTTTGGATTTTTATGAGCAACACTAGTGACCAGTCGCTTCTCAAGTGCTTCAATTTTCTATCATAAAAAGACAATAATGACTCCATCATTATTTATATGCACATCGCATACTTTAACAATCTTCTTGAATTCCTCATCCTTAATGTTCATGTCAGCTACTGGATCCAGCAATGGAAGACCATCAGGGAATCTCTTTATCACTTCCTATACATCCACACAAATGCAAATTATTACTAAAGACTGATCAACAATGATGTATTGAACAGAGGGAAATTTTGGAGGGACTAAAATTTGGTGAATTGCTAAATTTTGGTGATTGGCAGATTTTAATTTGGCAAATTTGTGGCCCTGTGCCATTGAGCATGTGTATAATGGCTAAAAATGGCAGATTTTATTTTGGTGAATGGCTATCAAAACGCAAAATTTGCCAAATTTAATTACCCCCAAAATTTCCCCCTATACGGTATATATATGCACATGTAGTATCACATCAAACTAATTTTATAAATTTTAACACACAATTATTCCATTGGCTTACATCTATAGATTTTCCAACCATGAATCTACTATCAGAGGGTCTAAGATCCTTAGGTAGGTAAACCCTGACAGAGCTCAACTTGTGAAGTGAATTAAGTGATGAAGGTATAATCTATTGATATGACAATGTACATACAGGTGTACAGTGATGGAATGGTTTATAATATCTTACTCTCATTTCTTCTCTGTTATTATGACCAGTGGCTGGTTTAGGGACAGCAGAATCAGTGGAACACCTCAACAATACTTCAACAATGTATATGGTCTCTGGGATTGATGTCTATAGTTAGAACAAGAAAATTATGATACAAATACAATGGGCTTTCAGATGAATTTTATACATGAGTACAATTGCTAATCTTGACATGGAATACAGTATATCATGTACTATATACATACATGTAACCGGTGATCTTTGACCAGATTTTTGAACAACTTAAAAAACAAAAATCCAATTTTGATAGGAATAAGCTCAAAATTTTGTAAACAACGTACATGTAAGTACATGCACATGTGCATGTAAAATACATATTTATTTTTGATAAAATTTGACTTAAGATCCTGTACAGGACTTTGCCCAATTTTGGAGCATCTTAAAAAATTCGTAAAAAATCCAAATTCAATCGGAATCAGCTTAAACTTTCTACACAACATAAGTACATGTATATGCATCAGAAAAAATTATAAAAATGAAGAATTCTCTACTTTTCATTTTTGACGAAATTTGGCCGAAGACCCTGTACTATAGCACAGGGACTTTGACCTGATTTTGGAGCAACTTCAAAAATTCGTAAAAAATCCAAATTCGATTGGAATCAGCTTAAACTTTCTACACAACATAAATACATGTATACCTATCAAGAAAAATTATAATAATGGATAATTCTCTAC
>NW_003552170.1:0-2143 GCF_000090795.2 Amphimedon queenslandica | reverse complement strand
ATGTTTATAGTTCGATGGCGCAAGTGTCGAACACTCAACGAAGTACTGTCTATGCTATGAGTTCCAGTTGCTATCAAGTTCTTTAATTCTCTCCTTGACATCCAATGTCAGCCGCTTATCCTGGCAGGGTCGCCAATTGTAACGCCAGGCTTAAACGCGGCAGAGTCCTTAAGCAACTTTGTAGCAAAAATCTTATCACAAGAAGAACTAAGAATAATAATTACAACTCATTAATAAACATTAATAATCATTAGTATCATGAATAGATAATGAGTTAGGAATAATAGTTACACAAATGTAACAGCCTAAAAATGATAGGATAGTAAAATTAAAGTCAAAATTGTTTTCTAGTTACTATCCAGTTCATGCAGACATCAGGTATCAAGTTTTACATGCAGAAACTGTTCATGTACTGTATGTATGATCATAATGACATGATAATGTACTATAGGTCTCTCAGCTTTGAAGAGGTAGAGTCTAAATCCAGTGTGAGACTCCTTAGTTTGTATGATAACTCCAAAGTAGCACTGATCCTCTGGATCATGAGTTACATAAGTAACTTTATCAACTGGGACCAGAGTTACAGACTATATTGTAGTTATTAATAGTTAATAGTTATTAAGGTGCATAAATAGCTATAAATATTTTAGTGGTGGACAATACTGGCCAAAATGGATTCGATCCGATACCAATCATTATCAGTGCATATCGAGAGTATTGATACAGTTTTGATATGATATTTAGACCACACCTATGGAGTCACACACCTTATTATTGACTGTTTTCATTGATTTTTCATGCACTTGTTTGTATCCACGTGTGTGTAACTACCTCATTAACTTATCAAAATCTTCTTTATTAATAATTATTTAATCTCAATAAGTGGGTGTGGTCAACATACATGTATCAATACAAGTTTCTTTAAAATTTCAATACCGATACAAATCAATACCGCAAAGTATCGTTTGTATTGATAAAATATCGATATCACCCAACACTAAAACATTTGAGGCCATGCTTGTACATGTACCTTTTATCTCTCGTCATAAAGTGATACTCATTTCATGTTTAGACCTAAAACTGTTTTCGGCTTGTCAGCTCTCATATTCTTACTAGCCATCTATGAAAGGAGAGAAGCAAAACAATGAGCAGCAACAACAGCAATAACCGATTCATGAAAGTTTTGCTCGATAGATATTAAATCCCTCCCTCCCCCCCTCTCTCTTTCCTTACCCTCAAAGTAGTAGGCAGTAGTCTTGCCCCGCCCCCAGGAGCGGGGCGAGACTATGTAGGCAGTATCTAGAAGCTCCAGCATTACCACATCTCCTGATAACACAATTCTCTGATCCAACATACTGCAAGTTAAATGATTTAAAATTGAGTGTATGATGCAATAAATGCATTTTAAAAATACCTCTAAATTTGAGCCTGTCCCTGGCAGTGCGCCAAGGTCGAGAATAATTGCCACATGTACCCGTACAGTGGAGTGTTCACTCCTCTTCACTGGTTGATAGTCTATACATAACAAGAGGTAATGATACACTAATAGTAACAACACACGAGTCATAATCAAGTACTGATGGACTTGGTGCTTTGGCCTCAGCTTTGGCTGCCATTTTATTTGGAGGTAAGTCAGTACTGTAGGTACACAGCCAAGAATTTTTTTCTGTATCAGTTAAGATATCAGTTATGTATCAGATACCGTATATCTTTAAGATACACCAACTTTTGGCAATTACAGTATCATCACCGTAGCTACAGGATAGCTACATTCTGTAAATCTTCCTGTATCACTCCGTATACGGGAGTGATTCATGACTGAACTCATTATATATTCATTATATTATTACTATTATAATAATTTTAAATTTAATATTAAAAATCACAAAAAATAAAATAAATTATCTATTGTTTTCTGTCTTGAATTGCTTCATCGATTAGCCTTTGCTTCATGAGTTATGACTAAAAAAAGTGAATACAATAATACAATACCAACATGAAGAAGTTATACCTTTATGTAGAGGTGACTGATGGACTATGTATACTTTCTGCTTCTTTATTGATTTCTATGTTAAAGAAAACAATAATTACCGGGTATTATAAAATATAAGTACAAACCTTATATTCTTCATTACACCATTAT
>NW_003552169.1:0-2143 GCF_000090795.2 Amphimedon queenslandica | reverse complement strand
ATCCAGTAATGAGTCAATGTCACTCTCTTTATAAAAACCTACAACAAAAGCAGATGAATTATTCGTATTATAAACTGATGTAATCATGCCAATATGTAACTGAGTCAAAATAGTTTATAGAGTAAAATTAATAATTATTTTAATCATTGAAAATATTTTTACCTTTTAATGTTTTCATGGCAACTGGTTTAGGTATTTCATTCTTTATCGTCATCACTCCACGATAAACTATACCAAACTCACCTAAAGAGTACAAAATGAAAGTGATTATTGCTATGACAGTTAAAGAATCCCCAATTAAACCTTGTCCAATAGTTTCTTGCATGTTTATGGTGGACCCTGATACTATATGATTTGAGAGCTGTTTCATATGAATTGATAAAATCTCAATAGGTTTGCTAGAGTTGTAAGTGCTTTCTTTTATGTCTCTTTTCAAAACTAATTATTATAAAGAAAGTGAATTATTCAGAATATCAAAAGCAAAAATAGTATTCAGATTACTTACATGAAGGAGTAGAACTTGGAATTTCTGCCATTGCAAGTTCCTTTTTTTGTTTACGATTCCTTCTCTTCATAATCATACAGGCTATAAAGAGTATTACAGTAAACACCATGCACATTAACAGAAATGTAACTATTCCTGATATCATAATAGATGTTACTTGAATTGAGACAAATGGTGTGTCACTGGTACTAATAACAGATGATTGAGAAATAGTAACTTCTGTTGCTGTTGTTGTATGGATAGTATGAGTAGTTTGGATTGTTATTGAATGGTTGGCAGACATAGTGGCACTAGTGGATGCATTAGCCATGACCATAGTAACTTCTGTTGCTGTTGTTGCATGGATAGTATGAGTAGTTTGGATTGTTATTGAATGGTTGGCAGACATAGTGGCACTAGTGGATGCATTAGCCATGACCATAGTAACTTCTGTTGCTGTTGTTGCATGGATAGTATGAGTAGTTTGGATTGTTATTGAATGGTTGGCAGACATGGTGGCACTAGTGGATGTATTAGCCATGACTATAAAAAGAATAATTCCATTTAATGTATAATCATAGTAACTCACATTACTAAATAAACATGCTAAATTAATATTGTTTATCATTCATTGTAAACAAAAAACTGATAGAACAGTTACTTGCTATGACGGTTGATCTGAGTAGAATTACACCTCCATCTGAACAACAGTCGCTAGATAGATTTAAATAATTGATTATTTGGTTGGTATCATTACAAAGTGGTAGATTCACTCCTTCATCACTCCTGTACTCAGTATCAAGACTATTTGAGATTAAATATGTAGAAAAAAAGGACCAAAAATCAGGACACAATGTTTCTGACATGTATTGACACACGACAGGACATAAAGGTAGTGGAACATGTCGGGTACCATTAAAACCACAGGGCAAGTAATAGTGAGTACACAGAACATTTTTAGCAATTTCACTGCAGTGGGATGATGTTTGATTGAGAAAAGCATTTGCTTCCTCTAAAAATTGGCGTAAAAGTGTTTGAGAACCACCAAGACGTCTCTTAGGAATATACACATAAGTAACACCAGCATCATAAAAATCATCACAGTATCCTTTGATGCCTGTTTCGTAAGGCTCACAATTTCCATTGGCCCTAACAATAGTACATTATAGTAAAATAAGATAAGTCAAAATACCTCATTAAAGCCCAGAGCTGGTCACTCAGTTCAGTATCACAGACAGAGACATTATTAATAGATTGTGCACACTGTACACCAACAGTGTCATTAGAACCACAGTTATGAGACCCAACACTTGAATGATTGCATTGAAGTATAGTACTTTCTGATCCTGAGCAAACAATATTACCTAACAAAATGGATCCATTTCCAGCACCAAAATATGTTTCATTAAGAAATGTAGCACCTATTTAAAAATAGTGATAATTTTATTTCTTATCAACTAGCACTCTCTATCAAGCCACAACATATACCATATGGCGGAAAATTTTGGAGTAAAATTGGCTGATTAGCGAATTTGTGGCCACGTGCCATTGAGCATGTGTATAATTGCTGAAAATAGCTGTTTTTTATTCTGGCAAATTGCTGTGAAAACACTGATTCACCAAATTTATTCCCTCCAAAATTTCCCACTAGCATATACA
>NW_003552168.1:0-2143 GCF_000090795.2 Amphimedon queenslandica | reverse complement strand
ACATAAAATTTAATACGTTGGTATCCAAAAACGTGCGAGTGGTCAGGTTCTGCAGTATCCTTAGCTTCAGTTTCTGCTTTAGGTAAGAAGAAAGCCTGTATGGTCTGATAGAGTTTCTCTGTGAGCCTCACGGCCAAAGGAACCACATTGATCTCTAAATGCTCCGTCACTGAAATACCAGCAACTGGTAAAGAGAGAGGGAGAGGAGAAAGAGTGTGATTTTAATTAAGTGTTACATACAGTACATGTAAATGTAGCTTGCAATTTCGGAGGATAAAAATTTTGGCAAATTCCAAAATTTTTAGTGTTTTTAAATTGGAGCCTTTGTGACGATAGGCTATTGAGCCAAAATGGTAGAGGTATTGTAAAAAATTAAAAAGGGAAATTCACAAAAAAGAAATTCTCAAAAAAAACCAGCTTCATGGTACATGTGTAAGTCATGTACTTACCTCTTGGCCTGTCTCTACAGAATATTCTCAAAGAAACATTTTTATCAACTCTCAATCTTCTTGAAGCAGGATCATAAGGAGACAGTACCTCCTATAAAAAGGATTGAGACTACAAATGACACGCCCCCTAAAACCACACCTACTCACCTGAAAAATACTCTGAACGTTGGGTATGCAATTTTTAACTCTAAATGACCCAAGCTCTAGTCTATGTTCGCCAGAATCGTCGTTAAAAGTGACACGATTATAACTAAAATTAGTTAATTGTATCGTAGAAATCTATGGGCGTGGTCAAACACTAATGAATATTAATGAGCACCACCCACTTTTAATTGACCGTCATCTTGCATGAGCGACCACTGGGCGTCGTCAAGCCACACCTCTATTCTTCGGACAGGCTCCGGAGCCATTGGGGACACGTCTCCTAATGGGCGTGGTTATATCTGGGCGTGGTTTATAATGGGCGGGGCTTACTGTCAGTTCGTGCATGAGATGGTGACATTTCGAATCGTTTCTCTTTGAAAGCTCTTATCATGGCTCTCAGTTCAAGACTTCCCTGAGATAAAGCGTCTTTAGTTTGTCCTAATTCTTTTTCAATTGTGTCTCTCATTTGTAAAGTACTGCATTGGAGAAGAGGAAGAAAGAGATAGAACAAATATAAAGAAATGTACTAGTACATGTATTAATAGATAAAGAAATTATCAAGCATTAAATTAATGTTTTAATATATTGAAAAGTACATGTACATGTATGAACATACATAAACTGCATAAGGATTGTAACATGTGCAATTATTAGAATTTGTCACAATAACACATGTACATGTATTAATTTGATTTGCATGCACATATTGATTGGTACCTATCAGTTCCTGATTTTAGCTCAATGTATAGATCATTCTCAAGTGCTTTTAACCTTTTCAGGGTCTGCCTGTAAATTATTTTTAAAATGCAAAATAATAGTAATTATTATTAATTTCAATACTAAATCATTTGTCATTATAATGACCTTAATCTATTCTGGAGAGCCAGTACCGGTTTCCTTATATCTGATACGCTCGTCAATTGCAACGTAAAGTTCATCCTAGCGTGCTGCTCCGTCGCCTCCTGGGGTGAGCATTAATTAGAATGGTAGGGCATTAATTAGAACTACCTTTCGTCTTGGCTCCTTGTACAGTAGAAGCTTGTTGAGGATATCAAGAATGAGAGAATATTGCTCCTAAAAAAGGACATGACACATGAACATGAATGAATAAGAGTATACTGCAAGTACGTGTACATGTACATGTATACATGTATGTCACAAAGAAGCTGTTCTCTTACTGATGTGGTATGGACTTCGGCCAGTGGGTATCTAAACGTGAAAGTATCCACAGCTTCTGAAGACGAAGACATCTTCTCGTGAGCCGGCTATAGGAAAAAAGCATTAATTAATTAAAAAGAGTCATATGAGAGTCACGTGATTAGACTAACAGAGAGAGGAGCAGGGCAGTCTTCTTGAGATACTTGTCCGCCAAAAGTAATGTAGAACATTTGACAGTGACAGCGTGAGGCTATTCGCTGGAGAGGAACAGAAGGACTGGAAGAAACTTGAGAGAAAGAGAGAGGGAAACTACCATACTGATCTGGAGGAAGGAAGAGAGGGGAAGATTAATAATAGTAATAATAATAACAATAATAACAGTGTAGCCTCTT
>NW_003552167.1:0-2143 GCF_000090795.2 Amphimedon queenslandica | reverse complement strand
GAGAGTCCATGAGCGTATGATTTAATGTGTGGTATGTTAAGTGTGTGTGTGGAAATTGTGTGTGTTTATTGGACATAATGTAATGAGATGATGTAATGGGGTACACTCTGACCTTTCATTCATAATGATTGTTTGATGCTGTTAATGAATTAATGTAATGATTGGTTACTGTCACTCCTGAGAAACTTACTTGTACCACTGTATCTTGTATTTCTCTCTCTCTCCCTCTTTCTTTCTTTCTTTTGTTCCCTCATTTTTGTTCTTCTCTTCTCTCAAGATTTCATGGCAGGATTTGTCATTCTTTGATCTGCTCTTTATGAAGGATTGGGTAAGCTGCCAAAGCTGGTCATTGGGTCACAGAGAGAAGATCATCATGTCTCAGAAATGGGTAACCACTCCACTATCATTATTCTGTTATCTTTTGTCCTTCTTCCACCCTCTCTCAGGTTCTCTGTCTCTCCCTCTTCCTCCCTTTCTCTGTCCGTCTCTCTCTCTCTCCGCCTTTCAGTCAATGAAGTCTGGTTTATTATGATGTCCTCCCTACTACTATTGGAAGGTTTGTACATGTACATGTATAGTACATGTACATATACAAATGTACAGATGTGCATGTGTCTGTTTTTTATACATGCACTTGTGACTTTAAGTGTAATTTAATTATTGGATTCATAAAGGCACTTCATTAATCAGAAGTAAATGCTTTTCCTGATGCATATACATGTACTTAGTTTGTGTAGAAAGTTTGAGCTCATTCCAATCAAAATTAGATTTTTTGACAAGTTGGTGGCATAGGAAATTTTAATGATTATACACATTGTAGGTAGAGATATTCAGAAGGTATTGAAGGTGTGACCACAGACCAATGCCCCGCCCCCTCAGATTCACTACTTGATGTTAGCACCAATCCCAGTACAGATTGGACTCAATAGGTCAATGGAAATGAAAGAGAGGGACAGAATGGGGACATCAAATTCAGTGAGTAGTGAACGATATCCATGTACATGTACTTTTTGATTTACATGTACAGTGTACAGTACAGTATGTATAGCAATGCATCTATAGATAAGGAACTCTCCCATTTGAGAGAGACTGTGTTGTACATGTACAGTATGTACATGTAATTATTGTGTATTAAATCTCATCATTAATTTTCTTGTTATTTTCAAGAGTCCAGATAATGGGATTATCTTATTATTATTGTTATTGCTTTTTTATCTCAGTTTAACTTAGAATGTACATGTACATGTATATCAATTTTCTTTGCATTCATCATGTATTGTATGTACATGTACTCTTCCTGTCCTCCTCCTCTTAGTTCTATCAAAGGATGTGGTATCTTGTGAGGCCATTCATTCCCTGGCAGTGTGTGTCTTACTGGGTGTCTGGTCTATGACTATTGAGCTATTGGGACGGGTCTGTCCTGATTCAGTTGGTAAACTCAAGCACTCAATATTCAACCAGTTGCAAGGTAAAAATATTTGTCAGAATCAGCTCAAACTTTCTACATAGCATAAGGGCATCAAAATGTATCAAATAATTAGGGGTGACTCTAGAGCCAATTTTTTAAAGAAGCCATAAGCTAGAGCCTGTGGTATTTTATTAAAAATTAGTTGTTTAATAAAATGCTAGATTCTTTTAAAATATATTTGTCGGGATTGCTTTAAAACTTTTATGCAAAAGTACATCAATATTTGTTTTAGAAAATGTAATAAAAATTTGGAGTGGTTTTGAAGCTATAGTTTTTACTCAAAAATCAGTTTAAAGTCCCTGTATGATCATAAACCAATTATTTTTTCCAAAAATAAAAAGAAGAGAAGTCTCTTTTTATACAATTTCCCCCAATAAATGTATGTACATCAGACATGGGGCAAGCACTTAAGCACTTGTGCTTATAAGCACTTAAAGCACTTTTTTGTAAGTGCTGAAGGTGCTTGCAAGCATTATTCATATTGCAAGCACTTGTGCTTGACTTGTACTTAAGCTCTTTTTAATGTAAATGCTTTAAAGCACTTTTGAAGCACTTTTTAAGCACTAATGCATGTCTCTTTTATCAGTTATCACTAATATAGCTGTCATGTATGTGTATGACATTTATCATAACATATGCATGAAACCTGCTGTCAGTTTAACCTTTAAAGATGGC
>NW_003552166.1:0-2143 GCF_000090795.2 Amphimedon queenslandica | reverse complement strand
ATTATAATGTCTTTTAACTGCTTCTTTTTGTGAAAACAATTATAGAAATATTTTTACACTTATATGCTTGTTACTTAACATAGTCACACACAATAGTGAGAGAAGGAGAGGACAGTATTCGTCAGGCAGTATTATTGGGTCCCAAGGTGTCTGGAATATACCATATAGCCACAAAGTTTCAAGGCAATAAACTTATGCAAATCAGGCCAAAAGTCTTTTTTTGCGAATTAACTTTCGTGATTCTTATTTTAAAGTACACATGTTTATAAGGTGGTACGGATAATTTTACAGAATTAACTTTTGCAGATACGGAAAATCTGCAAAAACAGCAAAATTGTACCCTCAAAATTAAGCAGCTATACGGTATTACTTCATGAGCTCCTGATTATAGATGTACATTCACTTGCTATGAGCATAATATTCCTACTCTTTCATATTGATTGGAGTAGCCATGCTACAACAATAGTACTTGTCTTGTAAAATCAATTTCCTATGTCATTGTAAATTAAAATGTGAATTAGGTTGGTGTAAACAAGAACTTAAAATCAAAATTTTTTATAAAATTAATTCAGAAAAATAAAATAATATTATCTTTAACGAAATACATATAAAATGAAAAGCAATCAATTATAATAATCTTTTATAACTGTCTAATAGTGTCTGTGCTAGTCTATCAGCTCTTCTTGTATTCTCTTGTTTAATTATTTCTAGAAACAAACCAAAATCTTCTCCATCCTCTCTAATGGATGCTTTAACTAAACTAAGCAGCTCATCCATTCTTTGATCAGTAGTTAGTCCACATCTATCATCAAGAACTTTCTTTTTCTCTCGTTCATTTATCATCCTCTTCTCAAGTAGCTTATCTACTAATGTATTCAGATCAAACCTTTCCTTTATCATTCCAGTACATTTTGTCATTACTCTGTGAGCAATATCAGATCTAAATGTACCTAATAATGATACAAATTCAGTGAATAGTGTGTTCTTATGTTAACATCAGCTTACTAGCTCCTGATACTGGTGTTGATTCATGTACTATATTAGGGGAGGAGGAGGAGGTAGTAGGATCTGATTAATATTAAATAAATAAACAATTGAAATGATTTATCTATTACTTGTTGAAGGAGGAGGAGGATTTCTTCGTGCTCTGTGAATGTTTAAAGTCACTGGCTCAACTACACCTACTAGTGGTACAGAGTAATTAAGAAAAGGGACAGCATCAGGTGATCCATAAACTGATATAAGACAAGATGAAGGACGACAATGCTCTTTATCACCAAATTTATCAACAGCCTCTTGATATAACTGTATTGATACATTGTACATGCATGTTACAAATTATAAGCTTACTCTGCTGGGTTTGGTGTGAGGTTTAACCATCCAACCAGTGATTGGTTCATCTTGGGGTGCAGTGAAGTTCAATTCAATGTGATCATAAGGAAACTTGAAACAAAAGGAAATGTCTGGTCCAATCTCAGCTTGAGAGTGTTTCCGCTCAATAAACTATTAAATAATAATGAACACATTGCATGTATAGGAATACATTCTTACCTGAATGAGTGCATCCAGTTTCTTAGCAGCAGTGAATGTGACTTGATCCTCTACACCTTTCTCCTCATAGTAAACCAGTCCAGCATATTTTATATTCTTCTGTACATCAGTATTAACTATTACATGCAATCAATGATTATCAACACTGTATATACACGGTATATTGATTGGCGCTTACTATTAGAACTAGACTCAGTACAAGCCACAGCAGCAGGAGTAGCTTCTTCAGTATGCACAGGATCCTCCTCTCCTTCCTCATGACCTCCTTCTTGCTTCTGTGTCCCTCCTCTTTCTTCTTTTTGTTCCAGTGACTCTCTCTGTTCCTGTCCTCCTTGTTGGCTTCCTCCTTCTTGCAATTCCCCAGACTGGTCTTCTCCTTCCTCTGGTTGTATCTGTATCTCTTCTACTTGTGGCTGGTCTCCTCCTTGTACCTCAGCTCCTTCTCCTTGCTCTTCTTGTCCTTCCTCATTCTCTCCTTGTTGCTGCTGTCCTTCTTGTCCCTCCTCTCCTTGTTGTCCATTGGTTTGTTGATTAGCTCCTGGTTGCTGTTGCTGGGCTAGTACTGTCAGTGCATCTCCTCCTCCTTGTGCTG
>NW_003552165.1:0-2143 GCF_000090795.2 Amphimedon queenslandica | reverse complement strand
GATAAAGGTGAAGGAGAGGAGGAGGAGATGGAGGAAGAGGAAGAGTTCTCTGATAGAAGTGCTCCTTCTGAGGAGGAGAGACAATCAAGTCCTTCAGCATCAGAATAGAACCGTTAATGGTTGATCTCTTTCTTTCAAAACCAAATATTGTAATGTAAAAAAATAACGTATTACTCACTGCAATGAGTGGGAGTAGCATTACATATGCATGTAGGTGAAACCATGTTTGAAGGTGTCCACACTATTTGGAACCTGTGGAGTTCCAAATAGTATGGACATGCACCTTCAAACATGGTTTAACTCATTTAAGCTAACTGTGATTGTTATGCATTGTGTATGTTATCCATTGTGTATTGCTTTAGTTATAATAGTTGACAATGTGTTATTAAAACAATGTATTGCACAATATAGCTATTTAGAACCCTCATTAACGTCTTAAGGCCTAGTTTACATCTTACATGACTACCAAGTAAAACGGATATATTTTAGGGCTTGTTTACACTTACTGAAACACAAGAAAATGCATATCAAATCCGAACAAAAGAAAAACGAATACCAAAACGGATACTTCTATTATAAACAAATAATAAATTCTAATGAAAACGCAGCTACAGTAGTAGCAAAAAAGATGCAGATTTGGCCAGCATAGTAGTGTAAACGAGACCTAAAACATCAGAGAGAATTAGATAGAGCTGTTGCACGGAAGTAATCAACGGGAGGGTGTGGCTAAAATTGAGCTAAATTGTCCGCCATGTTGGGTGGCAAGAAGGCTAAGAATGAATGGGGGAACGGAGAAAAAAATTAAATAAATTCTGCAGTTGACATTCCAGGCTAATGCAAGATAGGAGATGAAGATATTGAGTAAAGAAGTCTCTATAATATTCTGCAGCGAAGTATGATATCTCTTTGATGAAAAATCGCAGTTTCTTTCCATTCCTCCATTCCTTGCGTGTACATTCTTGCCACTCAAGATGGCCGACAGGAAGCTCCACCTACCCCGTTGATTACATCCGTGCAACAGCTCTAATATTAAAACAGGTAGTCTACTGGCCAGGAAGTTTTGGTATTCGACATTCTGCGAGTACAGCGCTTTGTTCAGCCACCATGATTGATTTGTGTCAGTGGAGAGCTAGGATAGGATCCTGGAACTGTTCCCACCATTTGCCGGCACCATCCAGTGATTATGGTACTACTAGTGACAATTACTGTGGAACTGGTAGAGCTAGTGCTAGTAATACTGCACAGGAAAAGGGCCCTAGATTTGTTTTGTCTATTTTTTGTCTTCTTATCCTCCTCTTCATATCAGGAGATGTGGAACTTAATCCTGGACCCACTCTTACAGGTAAGGCTAATCTATAGGAACTCCGCACAGTGTAGTCTAGGGTTTATTATACATCATAATAGATAAGCCCACAAGAGATGAGTTGGTTGAGTTATTGAGTGGCTCAAAGTTTACTGCTGGTACTTGGGAACAGTTTGTCTGTTGTCTTCCTAACATGACACAAGAAGTCATTGATAATATTAAGCAGAGAGAGGAAGTGGAGGATGCTGAGCCCATTGATAGCATGAGTGCCGTAGCTCAACGCTGCCTGGATGATAATCCTGAAATAACATGGAAAATAATTGTGATGTCCCTGTTAGATGCAAAAGAATGCATCTTAACTAAGCAAGTTTTGACAAAGATTGAATGTTCATGTACTGGAAGGAAAGGTCAGTTTTATATTATTACTGCCTACACTTTTATTTATTAAATAGGAGCAAAAGTAGATGCCACTGTAACAGTTGAGACTACATTGAGAAAGCATTTTGCCTCTTTATTTTATGCCACTGAAGATTGCTTGGAATCTGTTACTGTGGAATTTTTTTCTAAGAGTCTTATTAGCAGGGATGTTAGAAAATCGCCTTCTTTTTATAAAATTGAAAATGAATTTGTTGCATCGCTATTTTTTTGCGAAGAAGATATGGCCAAATTAGAAGAGAAATGTCGTAATTTTATACATTGCCTTGCTAAAGCAGGTGGTCCAGCTAAAGATGCAGCCATTGCACTAGCTGAAGATTGNGAGCGTGACGTATTGAATAAACATAATTTGAAGTGGTCTTTAAAGATTGACATTAAAACTTTGACTGATTTATCTCTTCCTTC